>NC_058405.1:5002830-5060994 GCF_002201575.2 Neomonachus schauinslandi
GGGGAGGATGGGGAGGATGGTGGTTGGGGAGGATGGGGAGGATGGTGCTTGGGGAGGATGGGGAGGATGGTGGCTGGGCGAGGATGGGGAGTTGTTGTTAAATAGATACTAAGTTTCAGCCCTGCATGATGAAAAGTTCTAGACATCTGCTGTACTGCATTGTGTCCGCAGTGACAATATACTTAAAACTTTAAGAGGTTGGATCTCATGCTGGGTGTTTTTGCCACAATAAAACAACAAAAAAAGATCTGTATAGATTGTACTGGTGTTATATTTTGCTAGCTACTAATTTTTATCTAACTGTATAAGCTTGCAGGTGGTAGAACTGAATTTCTTCTAAAATTATTCTCTAAAACCTACTTTTTTTTCTAATTTAAATAGACTCCTCCCAATTATTCACAATTATTTTTTTTTATTATTCTTAAGGAGGATACCTGATGAATGATGTGCAAATTAACAATAAGGCAATTTGAATAAGCAGAGCAAAGTTAATGATTGTTATCCAAAGTGAATTTGGGTTTCTAGAGAGCTTCCCAAATTTGTTTTACTACAATCAAACATTTTCTCCGCTCACAAAATAAACTTTGAGTGATAATTTGCATGAAGAAATTTGTATTATCCTGTTCCAGAGCCCTATTCTAATGGCTAGGGGTGTGAATCACAACATAATTAAACAGCCTGCTGAATGATCCATTGCATTATTTTGGTTGCTGCCGACTGGAATAATTAGAGAGTTGCAATAATCACTCAAATTAAAGTGATTGTTTTACACTCCACCTTGTCTTTACCTGTAATATTTAGGGAACCGAGAACAGCCTCCCTGGGCAGCCAGGGCTCATAGCCTTTTCTGTGCTGTTGTCAGGGCCCTGGGACTTGGGTCCTTGTGATGCTCCCTGCAGGGGAGAGGGCCACAGGCCTCCTGCAGGTCCTTCTGCTGCCTGCCCGGCCTGCACTGGCCTCTCCCCGCTTAAGCATTCTCTACACTGTTGGCCAGCGCGCTGCCCCGCTCCATCCCTGTGAGCCAGCCTGATTGTGCATTCGGCAGAGAGGAAGACCTTCCCTCCCCTGAAGGAATGGCAGTATTTATCTTTCTGCCTTGGTGGCAGCTGCACACGGGGGGAGAGATACAATATGACACTGTGGCAGCAAATGTGGACAGTGAGCCGCGCTCAGGGCCTATTAGAGAGGAAGCGTGCATTTCAAACTCTGAAGTCAAATGTGTGAAAATAATGTATCCAGTTTGACGGGAACCACGGCCTGCTGTGACGACTCCTCTCCCGTGCCCACGTGTCAGCTTCTCCTCTCAGCATCCCTGGGCCTGCTGCTGCCCCCCAGATGAAGCTGTCCCGTGTCCCCAAGCTGCAGAGTCTCACGGTGACTAATTGCACTGCCTTCCCTCCGCCCTCCCGTGGCGGGAGACACTCTGTGTTCAGTGCAGGATGCGTCAGCCCGGCTGTGACCTTCCTCACCTGCTCTCCGAAGCCGCTAAGCCTCTGACTCAGGCCTCACAACATCCGTACTAGAAGGGGTATCTTTAACCTTTCCTGGAAGCCTTCTCCCTGGGGTTTCTGGCCTAGATCGTGGAACTCGACAGAAGGACAGACACTGTTAATCTACAGAAAGCTAAAAACAAAGCTTCCTGCAAAGAGAAACTCAGGGCTTCTCCAGCTACGACTTCTAACAGCCTGACTCTGGCTCTGAACTTGGCTCAGAGCTCAGCTCAGACTCTCCGCCCGACATCAGGAGACCCTACAGGGAGCCTGGTGCTTTTGCCAACATGATCCACTCATCGGCCCAACCACATAAGGCCACAGGAATATCTTCAACTGCCGAAGGGGAAACTGAGGCCCACAGGGGCTGATCAGCCGCATGGCCCTTAGCAGACAGTCTGAAGCGAGTGGGGATGCTGAGACTGGAGCAGGTGACTTCCTGGCTCTGTCACTTCATGAATATGCTCTTCAAGTAGGCGTGAATTCCTCTGTGCACCTGCTTCACTGAGGTAGAATCAAGTCTAGGATGAGGACTAATGTGGCCTCGAGTAACAGAGCAGGGGTGTGGGTAGCATGTTGATGCTTCAAGCCTGGGAGATTCAGGTCTGGCCTATTTATAATTAAATCAGAGTCGAAAGACTCTCTATTTGGCATAGCTCTGGTGCCTTACTGTTTGCTCTAAATAGATCAATAAGTTTGTATGAATTAATGAAGCTTAATTAACTCTTGTTTATATTAATTAAATGTCAAGTAACTCAATGGATATTTTGATTGGTGAGGTTTTATTGATAGGACAGTTCAGCTAGGACCTTAAGAATAGAAAGTGATCATAATTTAAACATAAATTTTAAGCATAAATTTAAGATAAGTGTAATGTATGGTAAACCATAATGTTAACTTCAGAAGCAATTGCTAGATTTATTCAAAGATTAGAAGATGCATATAGAAGGTTTCCTACAATTCCTAGAACATAATAAAAACTCTAAATATTAGCTTAAAAATGTAGTTTTATTTTTAATACAGTGCAACTCCGCACACATCTCCTGTCAAGAGTGTTGGGTAACAGGTAGAGAGTCTGAGCTGTGGGCTGGCATGGGATATGATTATTGATGATTGCCCAAAGCATGATAACAAAAACGTTTTTTTTTTTTTTTTGAAAAATGAAGTGTGTTAGTTACAATGGGATTTCTTACATGCTATAAAACAGTTTTATTAAAAAATTGAGTAATGAGTTCCTAGCTTTTATAGGCCAGCAAACACACCTTATCTTTAACCACTAGGTAGAATTTTCTCTCAGAAAACTTCTGTCCTCCTCCTTCGCCTGTGTTTCTTTTCATTTACTAAATATAGATGTTGAAGATTCATCTATTTGTATTTATGAGATAGAGCTTCTAAACCTTACAAAATTAAATGAGGGTCACCCAATATCTGGTTTTAATTCATTGGTTTGCTAGAGAAAAGTTCAGAGTTATGTAAGTGGAAATTGATGTAATGGGTTATATACCCTTCACACTATTTGAGTATACACTATGTTTGGATATAGGAATAGAAGTAAATCACTGGTACATCATACATTTTTAATTCCTAAAAATGTGCTGTAACTCTATAAACATATTCTAAAAACCCTAAGATTAAAGTACCATCTGAAAACTAGAAATGCTTAATGCAGGACTATAAGATAATTATCCATCATTTTCGTACGTTCTTTCCTTTTGTAGGACAACTACTCATTATGAATAAACATGTTATAGTTCCCAGAATGTTCTACAATGGAGTGGGGCTGAAACTTAGGAAGACTGAAGTCGGGAGTGTTTCTGTGCACCTGCAAGAGGCTCCCCCCCACATCCTCCGTTTATGAGAAGGCGGTATGCACACATGAGCCCAGTTCGTATGCCTGCAGCCTCATGGTTCCCTTATCTTTTGGGAAGGCATTTAAATTCTCCTCTGTAAAGGAGGAAATTCTATTAAATGATCTGTATCTCGATTAAATGATCTGCTTTCCTGATATAATTTAATTTGCTAATGCATAATTTCCCCAGTGCGTTAATTTAATTAAGTAATCTATAGGCGTATTTTGAGTCTTGACAACAAGCATATGATATATTTAGTACATATTGCATATCATAATTTACATGTATAACACACGCATATATGCATGGTATAGACATCATTTGTTATATATATTATGTATTGTATATATTACATATGTTATAAATATATATGCAAAATAGGAGATCACCTAGGCCACAGGTTGCAGGCAGATGGTGAAGAAGAGCATCAGTGGTTTCCAAACAGCACACTGAGTGCTGCAGGGGGAATTAAGAGAGGGACAGAGGAGGGTTGCAGAACCTTCCGGAGGGGTGTTAGGAGACATCTCGAAGGAAGGGAGCGTGGTACTTGATGGATGGTGGGGGAGGAGGACGCCCTAGGTTGGCGCCAAAATAGGGCAAGGATTTCTAGAGAGTGCTGACAGTGGCGAGGACAGGTGCCTCCTAGTTCTCCTTTCCTAATGGAGCTTTTCTATTCCGTAATCACTTGTCCTTCTGCATGTGGTCTTGCAGACACAGCTCTTCTATCTTGATTTTTTAAAATATTGTTTCACCAGTGGTCTCACGAATTTTAGGCTAGATCAGTACGTTTCAATTTAATACAAGTGTGTATTCACCCATTTGTTAAAACCTGTGTTAGCCCTAGATGAAATTACTCTAACGTGGCCCCTCGTGTTGAATGCTGAGACTCGTCCGTGGGGAGGGGCTGTATGTGTAGGTGTCGGGAGCAGGGGCTCTGGAGCTGCCGGCCTGCCTTTCAACTTGGTCCCGCCGTTTGCTACCTGTGTCTTGTTGGCAAATCATGCCTCGATGACCTCACCTGTAAATGGGGGATAGTGATAGCTGCTACCTCTTAGAGCTGTAGTGAGGATGAATTAAGCGAATGCATATAAAGTACTTTGCATAGTACCTAGCCAATAGGAAACACAGAATAGTCATTAGTTATATTAATTTGGTAATCCATGGGTGGTATCTATTGTAAACTCTCTTAAATTTCAAAATATTTGAAATTTATGTAATTCCAGTAAATATTGTAAAATGGAAGGGTCTGGGATTCCATAACAGAATTCAGCTTTTCTGGATTTCAGTTTCAATGGAGCATTTCTCTTTGGGGAAAAGACTGGAACGCCTACTTCACCACCTCTCCCCTCCCAGTCATATGAACATGGTAAACCCTATGATTCTACATGGGAGTTACTTTCCAATGCTACTAGAAGGACAACATATGATGTACGTTCTATTTCTAAAGTGTGATTATTATTAATGACCATTTATTGGATACTCTCCAAGTGTTGGGCGCTGAACAAAGAGCTTCACAAATACCTTCATTTACTTTTTTAACAAAACTATGAGGCAAGTATTTATTGTCCTCACTTGCAAATTAGGAGCTTAACATGGTAAGAAAGATGAAGTGACTTAGTGAGTATCACATAGCTCACATTTGACTCGGATTTAGAAAATCAGGCCTGTCAGTGTCTTTCTGCAAATCCTCTACCATGGTTCTTGCCTATACAATAAAATGGCAAATACATTAGGGATCCAACAGTACTGAGTGCTGTGGGAAGTGCTACTTGGATACATAAAACAACGCATGCACATACATGAGAGCGAATCACACACGCACACACACACACATACATATATATCTCGCAGCTAGATATATATATATCATTTTTATAGACTTATGTATTTTATATATATTTATACATATAATAGATACATATATCTTGGTTATCATCTATCACAACATTTCTATTCTTTTTTTACAGTAGTGCTAATATATGTGACAGCATTTCTATTCTTTACTAAAAGGTAACTTCATTTATATTCTGTATCAGTAGGATTTTGTTAAACCTATTTTTTAAAATTCAGTAATGGTCTTCAGGGTTTTTTTGTAGGCAGAGCAAGGCTGGATGGCTAGGTTGAAGAAAGCTAGCCAAGAGAAAGAAAGAGAAACCAAATAATGAAACTCGCCTCAAAGTGAAGTATTATTGATTTGTATTTGCAGTGCTTGAGGTTGCAGCCAGAGCTCTTTGCCCCCTGGAAGTGCAAATAAAAAGGTCAATATAGAGCATGAATCTACAAATGAATGCCGTATTTAGGGGAGCTGATCCTAATTTAAAATGAAATAACTCCCACCATTATACTGGACACTTAACACCCATGAGGTCAATTAAGGAGAAACACGTAAGAGATTTTGCGGGCAAACCTGCTCTAGGGAAGGCTGGAAAACCTGGGACCACGTGTTTGTGCCTCCTATTGATTCCTCTTGCCTGGAGGACAAACACAGTAGGTATCCGTTAAGAGCACTATGTTCAAGTGGCAACTTTCCCTCTTATGAAAGGCCTGCACAGAGCAGCAGGATGGGGTGAATCAGAATGGCTTTCCCCAGCACCAGCACAGGGGCCCCAGGATGCCCAAGGCCAACTGGGAGTTTGCAAGTATTACTGGGTTGTTGGCTGAAGGAAGCCCCAGCGGCTTGGGGCTATTTGTGGGCGGGCGTGGGGAAGCTAGAGAGTGTCCTCAGATGCCTGACCTAGAGACTGTGAACATTTCAATGTCAAGGGAAGCTCTTGTTTTTATTTACTGAACAGAAGCTTGCAAAAATGCAACATCATTCTTTCTGGAAGGGTATCTGCTATTGGGGCAAAGTTACCTGCAGAGGCAAACGAGTTAGTTATTAGAGATACAGGTATCTCCCGCTTTCCCAGAGTTCCTGTTCCCACATTGCCTTTCCGAAAGACCAACGGGGTACCTGTTTTCCCTAATGGGTAGAACCCCACATAGGATTCTCTGTTTCATGCACGCACGTAGTGTTAGTTTTCAGCCAGCCCCCACGGAGGCAGCAGGAAGCCCCCGCGGTGACAGCAGCGCCGCCCAGCGCTTTCCCTGGGAACTGCGCTCAGCATCTCAGCCACAAGCACCAGAACTCCGAACTGTGGCTCTGAGCATCTGGGCTTTATCGCCATGGACTTTGCGTTATCAGTTAGCAAGATGCATCCAAGGTACCAGAAAAGCCTAAGACAGGTGATTTTTTGGGCCTATGAGTTCTCAAAAAAAAAATTTTTTTTTCCATATAAATTAATAGCGATCGCTTCTTTGTTTTATGCCGTTTCAGCTTCGGAAGGCTTTATGGGAATGCTCTACTTTTGGGCAGCGGGGAAGCCCTGCATCTGTGTGTCCCCGTGTTAGATCTATTCCTGGGCATTAGAGCCTAAAGGAGCAGAGATTCCTTTCTCAGTTCAAAGGGCCTTCATGACCTTGCCCTTCCTGCCTGTCTCGTGACCCGTAGCCGATTATTTTCCCGGGACTGCTGGAACAGAATCCCACAAACTGGGTCACTTGAAACAACAGACATTTCTCTCAGTTGCGGAGGCTTGAAGCTTGACATCATGGTGTCGGCAGGGCCACGTTCTCTGAAGCCTCCAGAGGAGAATCTGTTCCTCGCCTTGCTCCTAGCTTCTGGTGCTGCTGGTGGTCCTTGGTGTTCCTTGGCTTCTAGATGCACCACTCCAGTCTGCCTGTCATCACAGGACATTCTCCCTGTGTTTCTTCACATCTTCTCCCCTCCCCAAGAATCTCTCTCTGTGTCTTCCTCTTCTCACAAAGAGACCAACCATGTCTCCACCCTAATGACCTCAGCTGAACTTGACTATGTCTGCAAAGATCCTATTTCCAAATAAGGCAACGTTTATAGACACTGGATAGGACTTTACCCTATCTTTTGGGGAGATACAATTCAACCCCTAACATACAGCAACCTGTATTTGTCCTTCAGAGCGCCCAGGACAATCTGCCATTGCGTGTTGATTGTGTGGTGGTGAATTTTGTCGAGCCTGTCTGGTGGACTGCAAGCTACATTTGTCCACCCCCAGCTCTGTCAGTTCCCCACCCCGGGCTTGGTGCACAGTGGCTCAAAAATGTTTATGAATGAATGTCTTTGCTATTCCTTACCGCATGTGTGAAATATTCCCCGTCTCTTTCTCCCCCAAAGGCAGACGTCAGTGATGGTGTCCTCCTTGGATCTGAGCGGGGAAAGCTTCCACAGAGAGACTGTGCCAAAAGCAGAGGGCACGTTGTGGTTGTTGCTGGTCGATGTCCCCGTTGGCGTTCTGGCCACTTCGATCGAAATACATATTGTTAGACTCCAGACTAGTCTAAGTTTAGCGGCAAAGTGGCTTAGAAGAAACTGGAATTCTGGCTTTGGAAATTGCTCATGCTTCTATTTTGCCTTTGAGACATTTTTGTTTATTGTAGTGGAAAATTTTGAGGAAAATTGCTGTTTTTCTTCATTCTGGGTAGTTAAGACATCTATTCTCATTTATAGCCAGACTCATTTGAAGTAAAGAAGTCTCTGAACTGGGAATATAAAGCACATTAAAATACCATCACAAATGCTGAGCCTTTCTAACTAAGGATGTGGAAAAATCAAAATGCTATTCTCTTTGGATGCCCCAGAGGATGTGTTTGGAGATTCGAGGCCACTTATCTAAAAGCACGTGTCAGCCCACCTCCTTTATGTTTGCGAATTGCTATTAGACAGCTTGTTTAGAGTGATTTTTCATAATTTAACTTGCTGTGCATGTGGCTTCCTGTTATCAGGTGTGCGCACTTGGATTATCTAATTCCAGCAGAAACGGTGCATGGGGTAGACTTGAGTATCAGGATTCTTTGTTTTTATTTTGCCTTTTGGATTGATTTTGATTGTTGTTCTCTGGCTAGAAACATCACTCACTTTTTGATTCAAAAAATTTCAGCTATACATATTGATAATAAAAAATACTTTATCAGCCGTAGATAGTTTAACACTGTAAACTGCTCTATATCTCACTATTTCACTTCTAGTTTTCTCGGCAACACTGAAATGCTGTTCAGGTCCAGAACTCAAAAACTGGTCATATATATGACACATTTTTTTTTTCTTTAGGAAGATATCTACTAAGCAAATATTCTCTGATGGTTGAATGGATTATACCTGCTTTTTCATATATCAGTTTCAGTGCCTACTTGAGTCGTTTTCCCCATGAGTAGACCTGGATAACATCTCAGAATTATTACACTTGAATTCGTAATACGAGATTGTTGTTTGGTGGTTGTTACTATTTTAAATAAAGTGAGCTTCAATTGAATCATAACATATGATGTAGCATTAATTTCAGGTTTTGATGCTAAACATACCTTGAACTATATTTATTCAAGTTTGGGATCTGACACAGGAACTACTTATTCTGAATCTAAGAACAGAATTTACCCTGAGAAATAGTAATGTTTGTTATACGTTTCAGAGTATACCAGCTTAGTGATCGCCGTGTTCAGTGTAAATCCTATAGCTTTACAATAATTAAATATATTTCTAGTTTGCATTTTACTATTTCAAAAGACAATTTGACTTTTATTCAGGAAGTCTGTTAGGTAGTTTTTACTCAGAATGCATGTGGGTGGTTTAACTGATCTCTGTAACTGAGTAAGTTATCAGGGCTTTTCAGAAAACAGAGATAAGAAACTTAGTAGCAATGATGTTGCCAAGGTGCTGGGTACCCAGCGATTGCAGTGCAGGCTGAGGGAAGCCGGTTCTGACAGATGAAGGCATTAAGAGAGTTTATATAAATCGTCAGGGAATACTGGCTATCTGAATGCCACAGCTTCTAATGTTTTCAAAACCTGAAGTAAAATGATAAATTACAGCATCATTTTAAAAGTCTACATTTATAATAGTTTAGCATATTTTCTAAGAGCTTCAAGTTCCTAATTCAACTTTTGTTCTTAATTTTTTTTTTTAAGATTTTATTTATTTGCGAGAGAGAGAATGAGAGACAGAGAGCATGAGAGGGAGGAGGGTCAGGGGGAGAAGCAGACTCCCCGCCGAGCAGGGAGCCCGACGTGGGACTCGATCCCGGGACTCCGGGATCATGACCCGAGCCGAAGGCAGTCGCTTAACCAACTGAGCCACCCAGGTGCCCCTGTTCTTAATTTTTTGAAAAACCATGTAGGATCATCATAACCTACTCTAGCAGCAATACGTATAGAATAACTTATGTTTTGCTTTAATTTTATTTTCAGTTAATGTGTATACTGATGAAAATCTATGGCCTTGGACTTCATACCAAACCACATGTTAAACCAAACAAACAAATAAGTAGATTTTGCTTGGGTAGAAATATTGATGTTCTTTTAAGTGATGAAAACACCTTTGGACCAAATCTAATTCAACTAATTAAAAATAACAACAACAACTCAGCTTTATAGAGATATAATTCAATACAATTCAATTCAGCTGTTTAGAGTGTACAGTTGAATGGGTTGTAACATACTCACAGATGTACGCAACCTTCACCCCAGTTAACTTTAGAACGTTTTCATCACTAAGAAGAGAAACTTGTACCCTTTTGTTTATATATATATATGCTAAGTATAAAAAGCAATTGATCTATAGAAATTTATTCCAGAGACATATTTCTGGAGTGTCCCTATTCTTAGTTATCAAGGGATCCTTCTGATTTCTTACTAAGGTAAAAGGAACAGTGTGGTGGTGACCACGCGATTAGTTCTTTGAGCTACACTGATGTAAAATCTCATTGAGGCAAAGCAGTCATCCATGGATAGAGGTTTGATGAATAAGTAGAGCAGAGTCTACTAATTTTCTTCATCTTGGGAAAACATTTAACATTTTCCCCTTTCTTTATCTGCGGTTCCATGCTTGTATTGGAAGGCTGTCATGTTACTGCTACTATAGGCTATTGGCTGGAATTTGAAGACACTTTCCATCTAAAGGACTTTTGGCTGTGGGGTCACTCATTTTAATAAGATCATCTTTGTTCTACCTAGTTTTTGTCTGTAACACTTACATCTACTACTTCAAATTATATATACATATCCCTGAAATAAAAATGAAATGCATAATGCAGGTTTAAAGCTATATATAATGAAAGTTCAGGGCTTAACTGTGGTCAATAGGGGGCATAAATCTCAATCTCTCTCTCTCTCTCTCTTTCTTTCTCTCTCTAAATGTCAAGAGATTGGTCATTGGTCATTCAGATGTCTTGGGTTTGGAATAAAAGCTATGCTTTTCTTCTGCTTAAAAGCTCCTTTTGATCCAGAGAATGAAGGTCAAGAAAGGACACTTTTGCAGATACAGACATACCAAATTAACATATTAAAGCCATGACGGGGCAATGGACCATTCGAACTGTAGCAGCCTCTTTATTTATTTATTTATTTATTTATTTATTTATTTATTTATTTATTTGAGACAGAGAGAATGAGAGACAGAGAGCATGAGAGGGGGGAGGGTCAAAGGGAGAAGCAGACTCCCTGCCGAGCAGGGAGCCCGATGCGGGACTCGATGCGGGACTCGATCCCGGGACTCCAGGATCATGACCCGAGCCGAAGGCAGTCGCTTAACCAACTGAGCCACCCAGGCGCCCCTGTAGCAGCCTCTTTAAGAGCAGGGCTAGAACAGCCGCCTCAGGAACCAGCTTCCATTTTGAAATACCAAGAAGGCCTTCTTCAAACATTCATATAATGATACTAGCTTTGGGTTCTTTGACAGTTGAATAATTAATTGCAATACATTTGTAAGGTTATTAAAAGCTTTGGATTGGGTGGGGGAAACCAAGGAGCATAAATCTTGCTTTTCCTTTTTTGTTTATTACAAGTGGCTGTCAGGACTGTTTTTAATTCATTTAATATTCTTGTTAATAACAAGGCTAATTAAGAGATCCATTAGAAGTCTGTAAAGTTAATTTAGCAGGGGGAAATCCTAATGGAGTGTTATTGGAATTGTCTTTATAAAAAGAATGCCACAGGCTTTCATGGATTCTTAATCAGACCCCCCTATCATCTCAGTTAGTTCATGTGTTCAAGCTTGTGTGTTTTCAGAGTTTTAGTTTGAGCATATCTCAAAACACTTTTGGCCTATAGTGTATGTGTCACAGAGTAGGTACATCTTGCAGACATTAATGGTTGCTATGTTGTCGGAATTGGGAAACTGGATGACTAGATTATATAAGGTGTTCTGAGTATGAGAGAATAAATGATTTTTATTCCTGATGAATTCAGTCTCTTAAAATTCAGTGATCAGCAGTCTCTGTGGAAATTGACACCAGGACATTCAATCAATTGTGCATTACAAAAGCAAATCCTCCACTTCCCTGGAAGGTCTGTATTTTCTACCTCCCAGTCAGCATATATTTACACCTATAAAATATCCGTTTTAGGACATTGAGAATGCAACTTTAGGATACATGATACGATCTTCTGATCATGATAGAGAAATTAGAATTTCAAATGTTACTTAAGTAGCAGTATGCTGATAAGTGGTGAAATCAAAATCAGAGGCAGTCTCTTCAAATTTAACAATACTTTTTATATATTAGGTATTTCCAGCTTTAGCAGAGGCTGACGAATATGGAGTAACATTGCTTTCCAGGGTCCTGGAGCCTTACTGTGAGGAACAGGAGTTGATGTAAAAACCAGTCTCTGCTGTACCCAAGGAGAATGCCATTCACACCTACCTAAGGTCTAAAGGACATGCCTCAAACACGACAAAGAATGACTTAGTGTTATTCTGCTGGGAATTTCCTACGGAATCATACTTCTTTTAGAAATTGCCCTATAATAATTATTATATAACTTAGGAACACTTTAAATTCTGACTGGGCTAACAATAACTAGTGACTATCTGCTTCTTTGTGTTTTCTTGTTTTTAATGATATTTTAAGAAACTCCTTATGAACTAGAACTATTCTTAAAGTTATACTATCATTAGGAACTTCAAAAAAAAAAAAAAAGACTTTGTAAGTGTATACATGTCAGTAATGTAGAGCAAGACCAGTACTTCAGGCTAGTTAAGAATACCTGCTTGGGAGTCAGAAAGAACTGGCTTTAAATCTCAGCTTCACCAATTATGATGTAGACACCAAGCCATAAAAACTGTAGTTATGAACACATATTCATGTGATTTGGACCATTTCAAAGAGCCAAATGAAGAATATAGACTATAAAAGAAAAAGTAAGGATGCATTTATTAAATGACTTAATTGGAAGGTAAGCCAGTCAGATGCAGAAAACAGATGGATTGTGGGTCAGTTGTGGTCCTCACACTATTTGTGTGGCTTTGGCTTCCTTCTCTGATTCATGTTGCCTGACTGATCCCTGGGGGCTTTTGAGCTGGCCATCCCGATGTTGGGCGCCAATAATATCATCTTTAACACGAGTCTGTAAAGTGTTGTTGAGATGGCAAAGTGTAAAACCGTCCCTTGGATTATAGAGATCAGAGATTCTTTTATAGAGATTATAGAAATCAGATGTTAAGGGAATGCTATTTCCACTGAAATTCTCAAGTGGAATGATGAAAATGCACCCCGGTCACTAAGTAAACAAGCTATGGTAATGAAGCCAAAGAATAATCAAATGTTGCATCTCAGTTACAAAACAATACACGTGTAAAGGGAATACCTGTTCAAGTTAGTTTCCGAATTGAAGTAACTGATTACATACAAAGCACTCCCATAAAAAGGCTCATTTGGAGGTCTAAAGGCCCTGAGGTAAATAATCAGGAGATGAGGCCAAAATTGTGAGGTAAACACATTAGTGGTTCTCCAACATGAGCGTGCACGAGGATCTCCCTGGGGGCTTGTTGAAACAGATGTCCTGCCCGCTGCAGAGTTTCTGAGTCAGTAAGACTGGATGGGACGTGAGCACTTGTGTTTCTCACAAGTTTCCACGTGTTGCTGATACTGCCAGTCCAAGGACCACACTTTGGAAACCACGACTCCAGCTTCCCTCTCACACTCTATCCTCTCCATCTTCATTCCCGCCGTCGGTGGTGCAAAGAACTTCCTTCTTGCAGCTCTTCGCCTGGCAGGATATTTACTTCCCTGGTTCTCCCCAGGCAACAATAGATCTCTCTCGCCCTTCTCTTCCCCACTGTCCAATAAATCAGCTCCTTATGTCATCAAACAATCTGAACAGCTGCTTTCACCCCATGCCATCCAGGGACATAGGGAAACACTCCTTTAGAAGTATTAAACTATTAAGGAGTCCTTAACCAAAGCTACGATCTTTGGTGGTGCCTTTCCAGGCACCGTGGAGCTGCATGTAACACAGGGGGGAGTGGAGAGGTCATTGTAGTTGGTGAGTTTGTTTTGTTTTCCAAAGGAAATCCTTTCTAATACTCCCTTAAATTCCAATTCAAAAGATTCCTGGACACACCTTCAAGAAACGATGCTATGACCATAAATTTACCATTCTGCAGTTCAAATGTATAAAATGATTAAAAGTTTTCATTGAAATGACAGACAGCAGTCGGATCTAGGCAAAGCAAAACCGTTTCTTAAAAGTTATTTTACATTTCGGCTTAGTATTTATACTTAATTTGTTTTCATACCATTTATTTAACTCTTTTTATCATACTATTTAAAATACTGTGTAGCTATTGTTTTTATATAGTTTTTCTAATAATTCTGTTTCTTTTCTTTTCTTTTCTTTTTTATTTTGTTGTGTTAATCACCATATATTACATCATTACTTTTTGACGTAGTGTTCCATGATTCATTGTTTGCGTATAACACCCAGTGCTCCATTCAATACGTGCCCTCCTTAGTACCCATCACCAGGCTAACTGAACCCCCCACCCCCCTCCCCTCTAGAACCCTCAGATCGTTTCTCAGAGTCCATCGTCTCTCATGGTTCGTCTCCCCCTCCGATTTCCCCCCTTCATTCTTCCCTTCCTGCTATCTTCTTCTTCTTCTTCTTCTTTTTTTAACATATAATGTATTATTTGTTTCAGAGGTACAGGTCTGTGATTCAACAGTCTTGCATAATTCACAGTGCTCACCATAGCACATACCCTCCCCAATGTCTATCACCCAGCCACCCCATCCCTCCCACCCCCACCGCTCCAGCAACCCTCAGTTTGTTTCTTGAGATTAAGAATAATTCTGTTTCTAACGTTAATGTAATTTTTGAGGCCTATCTAGGGGCCGACATCTTGTCTTTGGTCAACATGATTGCAATTTTATCTTAAAAAACAGACTAAAAATATGGTTATACTCCTAAATTAATTTCTAAATTGCTATCTTTTCAGGGATTTATATTTTCTTTAAATTGAAGTTCTTGAGAAGTTCATTAACATCCAAGGCTCATCATATAAATGGGCTAGGCATATGAGATGGGAAAATCAAAGTCAAATGATATATATGAGAAATAATCAGACGTTTTAGATAAATCATATCAAAAGATTTGGGTATATAGTAACTTCATGAAGTGCATTTTTATTCATTTTCCAGGAGTTTATGAAGTGTGAATCTGGACTAGATCACACCAAAAGCCTGATGTTTCACAGAACCTGAACTCTCAATATTTAATAAGAGAAATTCCATATTTATTGATGAGGATGTACACATACAGGCCACTGGAGAAAACACTTCTTTGAAAAACATCATAGCAAAGAAACAATACTATCAATGTTTGTTACTCATTAAGAAAGTAAGTAGCAAAATAATCCATGATGACAGTTCATTCAAAGGAAATAAAGATCATTGTTGTTGTTGTTAATGGATTCTTCAAGACTTATCCTTGAATAGGAACACATTTCACATTGGGGGAATTCACAATATTTCAAAGGCTCTGATAGTGTTACTTTAAAAATTCACCCTTGAGCGTCTGTAGTTTTTGAGATTCTACTTCTGTTCAATTTCTCTTATTTCTCTTTCATTCTGTTCTTGGTAGACTACAAGAAACTGTATTCAGACCCCAGCACTTAAAGGGGTTTTTAGTGTACGATAAGGTGACTTGTAAATCAGTTAAGAAGCCTGGGTAGCTCAGACGGTTAAGCGTCTGCCTTCAGCTCAGGTCACGATCCCAGCGTCCTGGGATCGAGCCCCACATCGGGCTCCCTGCTCAGCTGGAAGCCTGCTTCTCCCTCTCCTACTCCCCCTGCTTGTGTTCCCTCTCTCTATGTCAAATAAATAAAATTTAAAAAAAAAGAAATAAAGCATTTTTCAGTTTATTCTTGGGTTACTAGCTAGCTATGTGAGAGAAAAAATTTAAGTTAAATCACTACACTAAATTAGCTATATTAAAGACTTAATTATAAAAGATGATGCCTTAATCACATAGAAAACAAATACATGAATATCCAGTTGCCAAATGATGAAGTACTTCATAAGCATGAAAGTAGTGAAAAATTCAAGGGAAAAAATCAACAGGTAAGTCTTTAGAAAATTCAAAACTTTGGCATGTCTTTTTAATTGAAAGGACAGGCAACAATTGGATCTAGGCAAAACAATCCAGTTCCTAAAATGTTATTTTTAGCTAAGCACAATTAAATTAAGATGCAAGTGAAAACCTGGGAAAATTATTTGCAGAATATCTGGCTGTCAAATTCAAACCAAGATGAGCATGCTGACAGAAAAATGGAAAAAAATATGTATTAACAAAAAAAACATAAAAAACCCTAAATGTTCGATGTAAATTTAACCAAAAATTACCATTTTAAGTTTTGAGTTAGAGTAAATGGGGAAAATTGATGATAAAATTGATGCTTCTTTTTTTAGAGGAGCACATTAAAATATATTAAAAATATATATGAAAGTCCATACTTTTTGATTCAGTATTTCTTTTCATAGGGATATACTTTAAGATAACATCTCAGGTACAAGAGAAATATTTGTAAATGCTCAGCCTGGGGTTATTTATATAAATATATTTTATATATATATAAATATATTATATAAATATATTTATATTATATCAGAGGACAGAGTTCTGTCTCTTTAAGAGTTTTCACACACTTAGAATTTCTTCACTAAAAATTGCAATAAACATAGGGAGTATTCTTTGCACAGGGCCAGATACATTTCTGACATTTATGCTGTTTCTGTATGATTTCTGAAATTTTCCTGACAGAATGGGGGAAATGGTTCACAGTTCATCCATTACTTAGAAATGCTTGTTTTTCTTTGTATAATGTCAGCTGCTTTTCATAGATGATTAGCCTCAGTGTTCTGGAGGGATTCCAGTTCATATAATTATAATGTAATTGGTATTATGTTTTCCCAATAGCTTTGGTGATTTGCAATATTGTTTTGCCTCCTGTTTTTCATGTCATAGCTATTCGTTTGTCCCAACAGGGAGCGTTTGTGCCCTGGCGTATTTGAGTGGACTGAGTGTTTAATATGTGCATGTGCATACATTATATGCCTGTGCATGCTATGGACATATTAAAATAATCACACTGATTACATTTAAACTTAAGCCATTTCTTTCAACTTTAGAAATATTAAATAAGAGAAATTTGTCAATTCTGCTTCTTCCAGTGTGCATATTTGTCATTCACATAAAAATTCCTCACTTACTAAGCACCAGGTTCTTCATGCCTTCCATGATAGTGGGAGTACAGGCAGGAAATATGAAACCATGCAGGGATACTTATTGACTGAGATATGTGTTATGAATTGAACAAAAGGAGAGTGTCTTGTGGTGGGGGGTTTGCTCTGGATAGAGTCGGCAGGCACTTTGGGCAGGTGAGTAGATGTAACTATGGGACTGAGCTAGTCCTCTGGAGAGAGAGCAGGGTGGAGGCCTGAGCCTGGGAGTTGGAGGGGTCGAAGGGCTGGCTCTAAGGGGACCCAGTGCAGCTGAAGGAGAGTGACCTGAGGGGAAAGTGCCCATCGGGTGGCATTCGAACCCTTGCTTTTTACCCATGGCTATTGACCATTCCCTTCTCTTTGAGAGATGAGACTTCTGGGTTAGGCCACCTGTGAATTTGGCTTTCTTTCTTCTTTATGAAAATGACCTGGAAACCCATGGCCACTAGATGAAGGGACATCAAGCCAAGAGACCAGCCAGTTGCACTCTTACCATGGATAATGTCTATCCTATCAGAATCTACTGAGACATCATCCTCTCCATCAGATGATGCCTGGGCATCTCACATGGCTGTCTGTGCTGGGTTCCAGATCTGAACAAAATGAATCTTGCAATCAATGCAATGTGGGCAAAGCTAACAGACTTTTGGCTGGTACCACCCAGGGCCATCCTGGAAGAGCTGGAACCCAGCATTCTGTACCTTTTATCTGAGAGTCCAAATTAGAGCAACGGAACAATAGTTAGGGGTTTCAGTGTATATAGTGTGAAAATGTGGGGTTGTATGAAGAGTCAAAAGCATGAAGTTTGAGGACCATCCAAACTTGCTGAATCATTAGCTATTCCATGGAAATACCTCACTCCCTTATATCTCTCTATTTCCAAATTCCCTTTTCCCTCTCTGGAATGTTCTCTTTTCCTGACTCCCTACTCAATTCCTACTCACCCTTTTTAAGGCCGAGGAGTTAAGTGACTTGTCAAAGCCACACACAACTTGATAATACCAGAGCTGAGGTCGTATCTTCTGTGACTCATTCCTCTCTTCAAATGTGGGGGTCTGGGGGGTGGTCCGCTTGCCATGTGGTAAGCCCTGACAAGATGAATATGATTAAGACCATGTCCCTGGCGTTAGGCTGCTCACCGTCCCTTGGGGAGCCCTGGTTGAGCAAATGGAATGGGATGTAAATGAAAGGAAGGGGTTGCTGTGGGGAGACAGAGGTGGGGCCGGGCAGCCCTGAAGGAAGGTGTTGTAGAAGTCACTCTTCACCTGAAAACTGATTCGTCGTTAGCCAGGAGGAGGAAAAGGTCTGTGGGCAAGGGCCTCACACAGCCTGTCTACAGAAGTTCACGATACAAAGTATTATGCCATTTTTTTATCCATTAAACTATTAAGCTCTTCTCTGGTTTCTTCAATGATTAAGTTGTGTCCCCAATTTTTGAACAACACAGAAGTAGAAGTTTAATTGCAAGTGATCGACGCTTGGTCCTTTTCTGCACACCCTGAAGAATCACATCTGTATTATAAGCGGGGCTATAAATGACTTTCCTAGATGCATCAGCAACTGCTGACAGCAGCTTTTGTTAGGAAGGAATGTCATCGGTTGTCCTTATCAGATGGGGTAACACCTCAGGGCCAAATGGAACCCAGCATGAGAGCAGGGCCCAGCATGAGAGCAGGGCCCATCCTGAGAGCAGGGCCTCCCGGATGCTGACTTCTTTGAAACTGGACACTTATCCTGGAGGCTTGTCGACAGCGGATTTTGGAGCCTCAGATAATTCCAGTAATTTCATAGGATAAAAAAGAAACGAATGTTCCAGGGACTCAGGTAGTGAATCCCTGATTGATTGGACAGTTTCTAATTAAAAACGCATATGCTTCCATTCAGATTGTAAGTAACTGATATCCCACACTGTTAGAATATATTTATATACTTTTTCTTAACCAGAATATGTGGTTTTAACTTATTTTTTTATTATGACACAAATGGAGTTTCTATTTACCTTATTATGTAGATGAGCAAATTAGGCCCATTGTGAACACTATTCCTTTCTAATCAGTAAAACATGTTGATGTTTTTTTTAATTGCTATTACCAACATGCAGATTATTGTATTATTGTCTAGATTAATTGCAGAGAATAATTTTGAGCTATCTTTATCACATAATCTGCTGGTAATTTAAGAATATTTATGTTTTTATACACAACATTTTTTAATTAGTCAATGTTCTTTCAATTATATTAGTAATGACCTCATTCATTTTAAAATATGTTATGTTTACATTCCTTTGTAATCAACTGAGTACTTTTGACATATCAGAAATCTTCTTTTTTAAAGAGAAAAAATCCAGGCAGGCTTAAGCTCTGCAGAATTTTTTTAAATTGAGGCAAAATTTAGGTAGTTAACGTTTAGCCATGAAAAGCATACATGTGTGTAGGCGCTTTCATGTAGGTGCACACTCCTGCTCATACATAAATGTGATTAACAATAATACTTTGTGTTTGAAAATTCAAGATTTATGCTTCCAAAATGGAATGTATCTATGCAAGCTCTGAGAACCCTATTTTTTTCCCCCTGGACCATCAGGGTTCCTCTGGTCACATTCCCACAGATGTCCTCCGAACCTCTTGCAAATGTTAACAATTTATCACAGAAGAGCCAAGTTAAGCATGGAAGTGTATCAAGCACAAACCTGTTCATCCTTCCCCACATCAGAATGATCCCCCATGACAGTGGGTCAGGGGCTGTGATTTTCCAAGTAAACATCAGCACATCATAGCCCTACCTGACACTTTCTCTTTTCCTTACCACTCACGGCAATAGAAAATCATGTTTGAAAATTCACTGGGGTTAGTTAGAAAGCTCCAAAAGGAGCATCGTGAGTACCGTGGCTTATACGAATCACGGCTAATGTTGTTGTCTAAGAGCCTCAGTGGGTCTTCAGCGGATTGATTGGGTCATAACTAGGTTAGACTGTACTTGTTCTCAGTTTAATTTCCTCTTGTCATTTGGTAGACAAACATTTTCCAAGCTGTCTCATGTTGGACTAATTTTTATCTGAACAGCAGATGCTGTTTCTTAATCATTAAGGATCTCTAAAATTGAATAGATTTCCATTGATTTTAAATGTCTTATGTTGAATGTTCTCTAAAAACACAGGCATGAGCTGCACCTCTTCAGAGGGCTAATCCCAGGCCTGTAATTTTAGATTATCTTCTTTTGTTTTGACCTTTAAATCATATCAGTAACATCGATAACACAGCAATTCCTATCACTCTTTTAGGATTCCCTTGCTAAACAATTTCTCACCGTTTATCCTACTACAGTAATCTTATTTGTAGTTACAGTGTAACTCAATCCTCAAAAATTGTCAGGCTTACCACATTGCCTCGGAAAATCATGCCTGAGATGAATAATAATATTAAATTATTTGCACAAATAACCACCCTGTACAAGGACTCCCGTTTTCTCAGCTGGGGGATTCATAGATGACATCAAACGATCAATTGAAACAAAGTTAAGAGATAAAGCCATCAGAAAGTGGTACATCAGCTACTGGCAGGGAAAGCTTTCAGACAGTGATACTCACAGCAGAGATGAGCTCTAAGTCACTTTTTTAGTCTAGCTAAAAGATCAAATTACCTTAATAACATATTTTAGTTTATCTGAACACACAGATGCTCAAGACAAAAAAAATGTAGGCAGAGAATAAGTATCTCTAGAAAGAAAACTAAATGAAAGAACAAGATAAAAAGAAAAGAAATTTGAAACTTTTGCTCTATGAATGACAGTTAAGGAATAAAAAGAAACTAAAAACTGGGTAGGGGAGTGATATTTGCAAAGCCGATCCTGCATCAAGAGTAGACAAAGAACACTCAAAACCATTAGTAAGAAAAGGAACAACCCAATCAAAAAATGGGAAGAAAACGTGTATGGACACTTTAGCAAGGAGGATGTATGGATAGCACATGACAAGATGTTCAACATTATCGCCATACAGAGATGCAAATTAAAGCCCACTATAAGATACACCGACAGACTAGAATGACTAACATAAGTACACGTATACTTGCAAGTGTATATATAGAGAGAGACAATATCACATGCTGGTGCATATGCAGACAACTGGATCTGTCGTACACTGTTGAAGTAAAAGTAGTGCAAAAAAGTACAAAATAGTAGAAGCTCCCTGGAAAAGTTTGTCAGTTTCTTGTAAAATTAAATATATACTTATCCTATGCCCTAGAAACCCCACCCCTTTCTTTTGAAAGCATTTTTATAGGGGCGCCTAGGTGTCTTAGTTGGTTAAATATCTGACTCTTGATTTCAGCTCAGGTCATGATCTCAGGGTCCTGGAATCAAGCCTGGTGTCCAGCTGCACACTCAGCAGGGAGTCTGCTCAAGATCCTCTCCCTTGCATATAAATTTATGAAGACTATTCATAATGGCCAAAACCTGGAATCAACTCAAATATCTTCCAGTGGATGAATAGATAAACAAACTGCGGTACTTCCAGACTATGGAATACCACTCAGCAATTAAATACAATGAAGTATCGGTACATACAACAACATAGATGCATCTCTGGTGCATAGTTGGAAGAGAGAAGTTAGTCTTGAAAGGTTACATACTGTATGATTCCAATTCTGTTTTATTACATTTTGGAAAACCCAAAGCTCTGTAGAGATGGGAAACATAGTAGTACTTGCTGGGGGCCAGGGGGTGGGGGTTGTGTGACTTCAAAGGAGGTTTTGGGGGGTGGCGGGACTGTTTTGTATCCTGATTGTGGTGGTTGTTACATGAACCTACAGGAGTCAAAAATCGTGGAACTTTACACACAAAAAGATCTGTTTAGCTGTATGCTAATTTGAGTGTAAACTCTTTTAAAAAGAGGGTTCATGTAGTCTCTTCAAATGTTCAAGATTCACTGACTCACCTGTAGGTTAATCTCTCCGAAGCCCCATAAGGAAGACAAAGTCAGAGATGTGGGGTGAACTTACAAAGCTTGGAAGTACGCTGTGTCTCCCGAGATCTTTGTTTTCTGTGAAAAACTTCCTCTGCTGTTATACTGAAATGTTTAAATTCTCAGCTTTTAATCTGCAGCTGCTGAACTCTGGCTCTGGAAATCATGTGCCAGTGGGAATGTGTAAATGTTATATATGCGGAAACCCAGAAGGGAGTCCACGTTTGCTTTCTTAACCCAAGGTTTGGAGTCCCTGATATCACCAGGGTTGAGTAAATTTTTGAGCCATCCATCGAACAAACCTCTTTTTAGTCAACTTTTGCTATTGATTTACTCTCCCTGTACCAAGGGTATTCTAAAATTCTGATCATTAGACTGCAGTGTGCTTTGAGGCTTTGGGATACAGAATGACTCAAGTGCTAATTATTTTTTTTTTTTAAAGATTTTATTTATTTATATGACAGAGAGAATGAGAGAGAGAGCACATGAGAGGGGGGAGGGTCAGAGGGAGAAGCAGACTCCCCGCCGAGCAGGGAGCCCGATGTGGGACTCGATCCCGGGACTCCAGGATCATGACCTGAGCCGAAGGCAGTCGCTTAACCAACTGAGCCACCCAGGCGCCCTCAAGTGCTAATTATTATTATGAGGTATTCTTAAAAAAAATCTCACCTACCTAGCCTACTGTTATAACTGTTTTCTTCTTATTTTCCCACCACTTTACTGATCATTTTATTCTAACTTTTTTCTGGAGGTCTACTTTCTCTCACTCTCCAAATGTTGGCATTTTGTTGAGATCGAAACTTGGATCTATCAATTCTCTTCCCTTACACACTTTTTTTTTTTCTTTGAAAAATGGCATTAACTGTTGTGACTTCTAACACATCTGCTCTGGCCTCTTCCATGAACTGTGGACACCTGTTTCCAGTTGGTTGGGTTTTCTGAACTTGACTTTTCCGACAACACCTTACACTTCCTGTATTTGAAAAAATCCCATTGCTGCTGAGGGTCGGAATAGAAATTCTCTTGCTTTATTGGTAGAAATTAAAGCTAGAAGCCAGTTGGGAATTCAGGTTGTCAAATGGTGCCCAGCGTTTCGATGGCTTGCCCTTTGAGCTGCAGTACCGCCTTGTGGAATAAAAAACATGTACATGGATGTATAATCAAGGCTCATCCTCGTTTTATAGCCAAAAAATTGAAAAAAGCTTTAATATCTGTAGGTTGGCAATTGTCCAAAAAAAGATAATTCCCTGTAATGCTCTTCTGGATAGCCATTGAAGGTTTACGTTTATTAACCTAAAATATACCCACATTTTATTATTTAATATAGCCTAGCATACAATGCTTCTTTCTAATTTTGCTTTTCATGGGCTTCATCAGATATTATTTTTATAATCAGAAAAAAATGGATAACATTTTAAACAAATTGGTGATGCAATTTAAGCAAAAAATAATTTGACTTTCATCTTCACGGTGCTCATCATTCCGATATGCCTTATTTCCGCCATTAGGAAGCACAGTCCTCCCCACACGCACACTGAAACCTACGAGCAGTGAGCTTAAGAAGGCTATCTCTCCTTCTCCAGCCTTCACACCACTGACAAGTCTTGACACTTGGAAATCTGCAACAGTGTTGCAGATGCTGGGGATGCGGCTGTATAGATAAAAATTTCCATTGTGGAATGGTGTATGGGTGCACTTCTGCAGCTGATGTATCTGTGAACTGTTCCCCTGTGCCACCTTGAGAATCCTTCTGCGCATTGAAGTCTATCACTGACCGCAGTGTTACCCCATCTGTGGGTGATCCAGAGCAATAACCACGTTGAGGACCGCAGCTCTGGATTCCCTTCCTTCCTCATTATTCCTTCTCAGTTCCTGCATAATTTTATGAATAACCATCCTTAGCTGTGGGCCAGAGTCACCTCATTACATAACAAAAGACACCTTTATCCCTCTCATCACTTTGGAAATCCCAAGGGTTTTAGGAGCTCTTTCCCAGAAACAGGGACAAAGGCCAAATACATATTTCTTATTATACATCACAATATCACACATGCATTTAAATATTTTAAAATTAAAATCATCTAGCATGCTTGGAAATGCTGTCCTGGGAGGGATTTCTCGAACGTCTGCTCCCTGGGGCTTACGAGTGGACTCAGCAGCCTGCTTGCCTCTTGGAACCTCCTGTAGGACTTCCAAGTTGTGGAATGCACAGCAGTTACTCAACCTCTTTGTGCCTCGGTGTCCTCACCTCTCCATGGGGGTAATAGTAGGAACTCTCTTACAAGTTTAGGAGCGGATAATATGTCTAAGGTACTTATATTAGTGGCTCAGAAAACATACCAGAGTTAGCTAGGAGGATGATGATGGCTTGTTGCCTGATGCAGTTTATACACCTCTCCATACAATTCTAAATACACGAGGCTACGGCAGTCACAAGCCCAGCTCCTGAAGGGCAGGAATCTGTCCATCTAGCTCCAGCAGATAGGGGTTTACAGTTGGGGTTGGTAGGCCACCTCACCCCTATGTGTTTAGAGATGTGTAGGGAGGCACATGGGGTTGTCAGGCAGGACTGGGGAACCCTAGCAGGATCTATGGGTGGAGATGCTGATGACTCTGCAATGCATGGGCCCATCACACACCGTGAAGAGCTATTGCAGCAAATGACAGAAGTAGCCCCATAAAAAACCACTGGGTACAGTGGCTTGCATATAGGAAAGGTTTGGAACGTTAATTAGCAATTGAGTGAATAAAGTTCATGCACGAGAAACTGAATGTAAAATGCTAATTCAGGTGCCAAGCACTGGGTAACTCTAATGCAGTTACTGAGAACACTAGGTTAGGAAAGGTTTTCCTGCTTTCAGATTTTGGTCCAAAGACGTTTCACAATCTTGGAGCTCATTTTCTCCAGGTAGGTCTTCAATCTCTGCCTCTCTCCTATTGCAACAATCTTTCTTCTTCAACATTTTATTTCTGGGCATTCAATGTGAAAATACACTGAATGAAGAAATGTAAGTTACATGGGATTCCTGAAACTCATTTACATTCTTTTAATCGTGATTTTAGAATACAGAATCCTCATCTAAGTGAAAACCGATGAACCTGACAGCTTTAACAACAGATTGGCTCGTTCATGCACATTTCCCTTTGTACATGCATGAAAACAGTTGTATTCACTTGATCTCCAAAAGCAACTTCAAAGGTATGACTTGGGCCAGTACAAATAAACTTCAATTTCCTATCACTTCTTCCTGTACAACCTACAAGTGGTATTTATGATGCTGTCCTAGTGACTACCGAAGACCTTCCTGAGTCATCAAAACACTAAGTCTAATCATCATAGTATTCGTTTTACTTCTGGAATTTTATTTTTCTTATTGAAGCATATTTAGCAAACAATACTGTATTAGTGCCAGGTGTACAACGTGGTGGTCTGACACATCTAAAGTCATCACAATAGATCGAGCTGCCACCTGTCACCATGCAAAGCTATTACCGTCTTCTTGACTAGACCCCCCGGGCTGTACTTTACATCCTCGTGACTTTTTATTTTACAACTGGAAGTCGGTACCTTTTAATCCCCTTCCCTTATGTTTCCCATCCCTCCGCTCCCCTCCCCTCTGGCAACCATCAGTTTATCCTCTGTACCTGAGTTGGTTTCTATTTTGTTTTGTTTGTTTGTTTTTCAGATTCCGCATATGAGTGAAATCATGAGGGATTTGTCTTCCTCTGACTCATTTCACTTAGCCTAATACCCTCTGGGCCCATCTATGTTGTCATTGTCACAAATGGCAAGATTTTATTCTTTTTATAGCTGAATAATATTCTATTATGTATATATGTATCTTCTTTATCCATTCATCTACTGGTCAACACTTCATTTGCTTCCATATCTTGGCTATTGTAAATAGTGCTGTAATGAACATGGGTGCATATGTCTTTTTGAATTAGTGTTTTCATTTGGGGGGAATAAAGACCCAGATACCCAGAAGTGGACTTGCTGGGTCCTATGAGAGTTCTATTTTTAATTTTTTAAGACACCCCCAAACTGTTTTCCATGGTGGTTACACTAAGTTACGTTCCCACCAACAGTGCACGAGGGTTCCCTTCTCTCCATCCTCACCAACACCTGTTACTTCTTGAGTTGTTGATTCTAGCCATTCTAAAAAGCATGAGGTGATATCTCATTGTGGGTTTGATCTGCATTTTACTGATGATGAGTGATATTGAGCATCTTTTCATGTGTCTGTTGGCCATTGAATTCTAATTTTCAAGCTGCTTTCCATATGAATGAGTGTATGATGTTACTGGCAATTTTAATCTAACCAGAGTACTTCATTTATTAAAATGTCAATTCTCTAACTCTAGTTAGAGATGATTGCTATCTCCAGAATTAACTGGTAGTTCATTTTAACTGAATAATGCCTGGACATTGTTCCCCAAGCTACTCCTTTTCTCTCTCCCTGTCTGTCTTGGGAATGTCAGGAGACAAGTTCAGTGGAAGAAAAGCATTACTTTGGCTGAAAGGATGGTTCATTTTATTAATTCATGTAGATTTCATATTTAGATGTTAGATATTTGTATTTTGACACTTCAGTTTCTGTGGCTAAGGAAGAGTTAAAATAGGGTCCTTCAGCGACTTTCTCTGTCCCAGCAAAAAGCAACAACTCTTTAACGACTCAGATCACCTTTCTAATAATGGGCAAATGGCCACCCCTTGGGAAGCTACACTGGATGTTGTGTCCTCCTAAAATGATCCCCGGAGCCATCACTCCACGAGGTTCTTAAAGCACAAAGTACTTTATAACTTACAGTTACACCAGCTTCTTTGGAGAGTTCTCTTTGCTTTCCCTACATCTTTAACTAATACGGCGTTACATAAAAGTCCTCTTTATCATCCACATACTACAACTTCATTGTTAAGTAACCCAGTGCAATTGGAATTCAGTGCCCAAAGTTTTCATCTCTTTTTGAGAATCTGAAATACTATCATTCTGATTGGAGATCAATGTGAGCAATAATTACGTTTTATCTGTACCCATGACTGGTTATAAACACAGATCATAAGCCATTACCTAATGATTTTTACCAGATATTAAACCCCCCTGGAAGATGCACTGTAGTTCTGCACGTTACCCTTTCTACCGGAAGCCGAGCTTTGAGCCACGCCGTCCTTATGCTGATCCATTTGTGTGTTTGCTTTGTCGTCTGAATTTCAGCCCCATCCCACTTGGCTGCCCCACGAGGGTCACCGTGGTCTCATCTTCACGTGGTAGTCCCGTCTTACTTATATTTCTCCCATGAATCCCTCGAGGCCTCGTAAACTTGTATCATTCCACTTCAGGTCCACTTGCCTGAATGAATGACCATGGTGTTGAAATGGTCTCGTTTCGGACCTGAAAATCATCATGCCTGTGGAAGGAGAGCTGACAGCAAACGTGTGGTGTCAGGCTGACTCCGATACCCTCTTTCACTCACCTCTAGGATAAAGCGACAGCCGAAGCCTGTCGGGTCTAGGCTTCACTTACGGAAAACCACTCTCCACCACCCCTGCCCCACCCACCAGCTCCTCACCCCGCTCTGCTGCTTATATTTTCTCCTAAAGCAGTTATCACTTCTAAGATGCCATGCATTTACTCGTTTATCATGTTTGCACGGATCTTCTGTCTATCCCCACTAGGACGGAAGCTCCAGGAGAACAGGCAACCTGTTCTGTAACCTGAAGTAGCCCAAGTAATGAGCAGAGTGACACGCAGGGCAACCAAGAAATATCTGTTAAATGAATATGTGAGTGAAAAAAAAATATACGTGTGTGTAGAAGAAAGAAACTTAAAATTGAGAAAATAGCCTAGAATTTTCTCTAATTGGGAAACAGAATTACTATTCTGTTTTTATAGACTGTCCCACCGAAGTGTATCTGTGTGTTGCTGAACTCTAAGATACGTATTTTCAATTCACCATTCATTTCACTTCGGCCTTCATGGGGTTGTTGTCCTTCTCCTGGGAACTGTCAGCTGCTATAGGGTCACAGACCTCAATGTCATTTCGTAGAAATGAAGAGAGCATCTTTCTTTCCAAACACTTAGACGAGCACCTCGACTCGCATTTCACCAGTTCCACAAAAACTCCCCGGCAGCCCGAATCCCCACATTTGCGTTTGCTCATAGAGTCTGTGTAAATGGCTAAATGAAACCCAAGCCATGTGTGGCCCCCAGAAAAATGATCTACTTTATATTTAATCATTTGGGGGCAACATTTGGCCTCATCTATTCTGTTCCTCTTCTGTCCTTTCTGTGCCAACATTTAAGTCTTCCGATTGAAATTAAGCAATAGAAAAATAACATAGTTTTGCAGGAGAGAGAAAATAAAACAACTATTTTTCTCATAGGTGAGAAAATCATTTTATACCTCAGTTCTTCCTAACTATTCAGACTTGGGATCCAAAGCAACATGTCATCTCAGCTGCATTCTGTGCAAGCCTCATGCATTGTTTCTGGGTGTACTATGATCTTGCCTTACTCTGAACTACTTCTCTGAGCTTACATTAACTTGTAATATCCTTTTGTTTTCTACTTTAAAAAGGAATTTCCCATTGTTACGGAGGAAGAAATTAATTCAGGGTTGCTTTTGCCAACATCACCAGTATTTTGCTTCTTTCTATTTCTTTTCCTTTGTTTTTTCAATTTATTTTCCCGATTTTATAAAAAATTCTGATCTCTTCAGTTCTACTTTCAGTGCATTGAAAGTATATACTAAATAGCACAGAATCTTTTTAAAACATCATTGAAGACCAGTGGGGATAGGATCCAAGACATACACACACACACACACACACACACAAATACATATATACACACATAAGCTCACATACACGTTACTTAAAATGGACATAATAAAGAGGAAGGAATAGAGGAATAGTGAGCAACATCTTCCTCTTTCACACAACGGAAGGGGTTTGTCAGAGTACAACTAGGCACCATCCTTCATCTTCATCCTCCAATGTCGGCATGGTAATACCTTTATTTATACAGTCTTAGATTATCCAAACTCTTGAAACTTAGAAGCTTTAGAATCTGAGGTTTATTAAGGAACCTATGTCCACTTTTACAAACTGATAAAACACAAATTTAAATGTTTATTTTGGAAAATATCAGTGAATGTCCTAATATTTAGTAAAACTGTGATGAGTTGGCTGGAAGTCATAGTGAATGGTGCTTCAGAAAATCTCCCTGTGGTGTGGGAATGGGGCCGGGCTCATTTATTCCCATGAGCTAAATTCAATTTGTCTTTTAATAATGGAGACTGTAGAAGAGCAGCCACCACCCCGGAAAGGTTTGTTGTTGTTGTTGTTGTTTTTCTAACAGTGATCACTGACCCCTACAGGATTGCCTAAATGACTTGGTTCATTACTTCACGCAGGATCTGGAGGCTGACAGTAAGTTGTGAGAGCAGCATACAGGAATAAAACTGAGAAAAATCAAACTTGGTTGTCAAATGAAGTAAAGTTCTTTGCTCATTTCATGGCCAGTGCTTATGTGAAAACATGGCTTCTCTGTTCTTGACATAACGGTAGTTACTTTTTACTACGGTACGTTGCGTGTGTTTGGGACAGCCAGCCCACAGGATACACTGTGCTGTCTGCCACGTTGGTGGGCTAGTTCACCTTGCCTTTATTCTGGGGCCTGCCCTTTCTTTCTCCCCTTCTGAGTCCTCAAACCCAGACTCTGTTCATGGTCGCCTTTGTTTTCTGTCATTTTAGAAAGCTGGATGGGAACTCTTTATTGCTTGTGGATCAAACATCGGCCTTTTTCTCCTGAAAACCCTGCAGGTCATGCCAGTCACTTTCACCGTAGAATGAGTTTCATTTTGTTTCCAGAACCGCCGAGTGAGGCCATGCTGGAAAGGTGGCTTTCCCACACTGGACTTAGCCTGAAAGAGCAAATTCACCCTCTTTGTGGAGGGTTTCCTGGTCCCTTTCACACCCAACTCCATGTCTGAGATTCAGTTTCCTTCTACATCGGTGGGGCTACCTTTTCTCCCATCTTCCGAGACCTGGAATTATTTCTTTTTCCTGAAACCTGTTTTCACCCCATGGGTAAAATAGGACCATTTCCACTGCAGTCCGACTCCAGAAATGAGCCTGATCGGGGAGCTATCCCAGTGCCTGGGACGCAGGAGGTGTGCAGCTCACGGGCTGTGAAGAAGGTACTGAGAGGAAAGGGCAATAAATATCTTTAACTCACGGTTTCTATGGTGTGTTACGGCACTCTGTGTAACAGTACCTGCTTATTGTTAGCAATAATAGTAACAGGTAAGCATAACGGGTTTGTGATTTCAAACCCAGCCTTTGTTGTTATGAAACGGTCTGATCTGGGGCAAGTCTCGCTGATTTCCTAGTAAATCTTTTCTGTTTCCTTTCCTGTTCCATGGGGGTCATGGCAGCACCTACCACGGGAGGAGCGGGTTTATTGATGTAAAGGGCTTCGCATGGGGCCTGACGCGTGGTGAGTGCTCAGTATACTGATATTTGATGCTCAGTATCCTCTAAGCGTGAATTTCCAAAGAAAAACATTTCTGGCAATCTTTAACTTTTCTCTTTCCCTCAAACAATGCCCCACCACTAACCTTTCCATCCTTGCTGTCGACACAAAGGTTCTGGCAACAGGCACCACTCAACTGTTGGTACAGGTCGTACTTTCTCATCTGAACGTAGTTTGATAGTTCACTTTTACAGAAGCTGCGTATTTGGTCCACAAAGCTTCCATGTGGAGTGTTCCACTATTTCCCATATTCTATGAGTGAGTCAACGGTTGCTCAGAGGAGTTAAGTGACCTGCTTATACCACACAGCTGGTGGGTCACATAGCCTATTTAATCTTCTTGGAGTTATTTGAGGACAGGGTCTATTCTTACTTATTGCAGGAAGTGCGGGATTAGTATCTTTTTTGTAAACAAAGGTCAGATCTGACCACATTGTCCATTGCCCACCAATGACCTATGTAATTCCTTAGCCTGACCATTTGTTTTTGTTTTTTTGTTTTTTGTGTGTTTTTTGTTGTTGTTTTGTTTCATTTCTTACCTTTCTATCCTGTTGTGGGTCCAGTGATTCAACCACACTGGTGTGGACAGCTAAGTAGATACCTTCTGGGCTTTAGATCAGACAGACCAGAGTTTGATTATGGGTTCAACCATTTCCTCCCTGAACTTGAGCAAATTCCTTAAACCCTCTGAGCAAAGAAAGGCAGGATTCAGCAAATAAAAACAGTTATGTATGACTTGATTTCACACTGCCATATGAAAGGTGTAAATCTTTCTCAAACAATTCACGTGTGCAAGAAAATCTACCTTACATTCATCTAAATCCAGTCAGAGAGGTGAGTTTGATGTTCCCCCTTGTAGCTGGCCCAGTGGTCACTCACAGGTCTCGGGATTCTTATGCTGCAGGAAAAATTAGAAGAGGCTCCTCAAATCATAAGCTATGAGCCACCAAGACACCCACTGTCCATTGAAGTGCATCCCATAAAGTCTGACAACCTGGGTCTTCCAAATGCCTTGGTCTAATTCTCTCCCTGGTTTAGCATGCCCTGATGGGCCTTCGGCCATTCCCCCAGGTGACCTGCCTGCCACCTACACGAGACATGGATCCAGTGTGAGGAAGAGATCTGGGATCTCCTCTGGTTTCGCATCTTCGCCATTTCCCTAGGCTCAAGGCAATAGTTTTGCTTTCTGTTCTTACTTCTACCACCATACTTCAAAGACACTTCTTTCTCTCTTACAATAGCAATATACCCTTAGTTAGTTCAGATTTCAGGGAGGAAAAAAGCCAGTATGCTCTGGTCTTAAATAATTGCTGCTTCTTTCTCCACGATACAAACCTCCTGTGAGGCAGGGAAATAACAGACGTCTCACAAAGGGCTTGGAGAGGGAGAGCAAGACCATTCATGGCATGACAACAGCACAAAAAATATTGTTTGGGCAACTTTGCTGTAGGCTTGAATTTTCTCAAAAAAAAGTTGAAAACATAACAGTTTTTTCTTAACCAAATTAATAGCTTAATAATTTATTTTGCCACAGAGCACATAGAAGAATGATATATGTTAAGTGTGCAGTAATCAGTAACCACCTCAAATGCCCAAATATCAAGGAGAGCTTTTTTTTCCCCCGTAAAATTATCCTTCAAAAAAGATGGCATTTGAGTCCTCATGATGTCCTTCCAACTATGATGCGTTCTTTTAAATCCTTACTTTGCAAAGATTGTTCTGGAAAGACATACTGGTTTGAAGTATGTTCAAGCAATACTGTTTTGGTGCCTGTTACAATAACTCACCTAATGATATTTAAAAAATCAAAGAAATTTAACACAGGTCTAATATTTACTCCTCGGGGTTGTGATCCTAGAGTGTTAATGAACTTTAGATATTAAAGTAAACAAGCTTTTTATAAAAGCAATGCAGTGTAGTATGTGATTCAGATATATAACTGCACAAGGAAATGAAAACAACCACAAATACTGGCTTTATCCAGAGGCTTTTTGTGGTTTGGCATTTGATTTTCAGGAAATTCATCAAGGAGAGTCAAAGTTACCACCTCATAGACATATGGAATGTGAAGGTGATATGTTTTGGTTAACTACTCTTAGATATTCAGAAAATGATTGAACGTGAAGGCACTAGATGCAGGTGCAGAGATGAACCATGTTCATGGACTAGGCATGGCAACTATAATACTTATAAAAGGACTGTATCATTGTATCCAGTGTCCAGTATATGGAACAAAGCTAACAAATTAAATCTTGTAAGTAGATACACAATTATTTTGTCTATTCTAAAAATTGGATCCTGGCATGGTCATTTACTAGCAGCATAAGATGTTTGCCAAGATATTTAGCTTCTTGGTGCCTTAATTTCTCCATTTGTAGAATGTGAAGAAAATTGTTCTCTGACTCATGGTGGTATTACAAGAAAGATGTGCTAATCCATATAAGGCACCTAAGACTGTGCTCACTGTTATAGAATTACTGTCTCATATCATTTTATTGGAGGTGGTCTGTAATTGGGTCATTTAAGCACTATTATAACATTTCTTAGCCTTTCCTACCTCTGCACATTTGAAGATGCTTTCACCTCCTCTATAAATTTTGTTTGCCAACTCTTTCTACCAGCTCTATGTGAGTTTCTTTCCCTACTGATAGTCCATTAATCTATATTTGAGTGTCTTATGACTCCAATCACACGCCATATATTCTAAGATTATGTATAATAAATCTTGGGCCACGATATGATGTAGTTACAGCAAGGTGCAGACAGTAGAAGACAAGGGTTTGAGACCTGCTTCTAATTAAATATTTAGTCCCTGATGAAGTCACTTAAAACTCCCTGAGTTAACTGCGTCAATGCCGTCTAGCACTGGAGGCATTGAATACTGCTAAGAACACACCTGTAGTGAAGCAAGGGGTTATCACTTGTTGCCTAGCAAGGGAAAGCACACCGCGGGGAATCATGGGTGTCTCAGCAGCCGGGTGTTAGAAAGGACTGATCATATGCATTGAGGTTTGTGTTGGGTGATTTGGGAAGGGCTTAAGTGGGGCTTTGCTCTGGAGGCTGTCGAGAAGGAGGACAGGGGTGGGGGATTCTATGATAGGAGATCTTAATCAATCTTATGTAGAAGGAGGGAAGACAAGAGTGGGACTCCACTGTAATGTGCAAGAAAGTAGCCTTTACTCATTAGCCAGGATGGAGAGGTATGAGACAATTTGTGATTTGAACAACATTCATGTTTTGTCTGGGTTCAGGCATGATTACAGAATGCTCTTGACCTGTCATGGTCACAGAGTGGCCTTGGCTGATGTTGATGTTCTGTGCAATTGTTTGTGTTCAATAGCAGAGTGCCAAGGCTTGGCTGTGAGTGACCACAAATCCCAGATGCCAGAGGCAGCTCTTCTCTTTCTTAACTATTTTGTCACCTATAAATGGGATATAATGATACTGATGTTGCAGGATGATGGGTTAAGAACTCCATTAAATAGGTGTTAGAGTATTTGACATGGTATCTGAATAATATTAAGCACTTGATAAAATTTAGTATTATTTCATTATTAGCTTCGAAAACACCAAGGGGTGCCTGGGTGACTCAGTTGTTAAGCGTGTGCCTTTGGCTCAGGTCATGGTCCCAGGGTCCTGGGATCGAGCCCCGCATCAGGCTCCCTGCTCCGCGGGAAGTCTGCTTCTCCCTCTCCCACTCCCCCTGCTTGTGTTCCCTCTCTAGCCCTGTTTCTCTCTGTCAAATAAATAAATAAAATCTTAAAAAAAAAAAAAAAGAAAAGAAAACACCAGGACCCCAAGCCACATCCAGCTCTGGTGATTCTGGCCTTGATTTTGTGTTGAAAGCAAAGAAATGAAACCCTCTATTGTCAGCTCAAATTGGAGAGCATTCCTCTTCTATCCTGCTTACAACTTCTCCTGGGCGGCTGCCCTTGGGAATCATGTTGGGAACCAGGTAGAACTGTGGGCTCTCCCCAAGAGTTAATGAGAGGAAGACCTGGGAATTAGGTGTGGAAACATCACTTAAATAGCACCGTCGTCACAAACATATTTGAGCTTTGAGTAGGTACTACTCAAGAATACACACTTTATGGGGGCACCTGGGTGGCTCGGTCGGTTAAGCATCTGCCTTCAGCTCAGGTCATGATCCCAGGGTCCTTTTCACTTAGGCTTTTCATTTGGCTTTGCAATCATCTATTCAACGAGTGCTAATCATTCCCTACTATTTCCTTAAGCATGGCAGGTATGGTTTGAAGGACTCTCAATAGCAAGAAGCTCAGATCATTTAAGATACCTAGAGCCCAAAGTCCTGATTCCAAAGCCAGTTCACTGCCCCGAGAAAAAGTGGGCACTTACAGCTACTGTGAACCTCACTGTCTGGAGTGTTTCTGCCTTTGCTGTCTGTATAGAGGATGGAAAATGAAAACATACTGAGGCAACTTTTTTTTTTTTAATTTTTTCAAAGGATGTGACTTGGACTTTTAAACATGCCTGAACAGGTTTATTAACCTTTGTTTGCCTCAATTGCTTATTTCTTGTGCAACTTTCTTTCCTCAGCCATTAAAAAAAAAATTCAAGCACATGAAATGCACAAATCTTTTCTGTGGCTAGTTATAAACACATGCCCTCCATTCTAAGTAAATAAAGGCAAGTAAGTTTGAAGAAAGCCTATCTTCCTCCTACATTTTGCTGCCATTTTTTAGCTTAAAAATCTGCAAATACCCTGAACCTGCTGACTAGGAAATCCCTAATAAAATGCTTAAACTAGGTCAGCTTAACATAAAATTCTATTTATGTAGTTCTATTTACAATATAAATAATGATTTCCTCCCTGGGAAATAGCTTAGAATTTTCATATGCATCCATTTAATGTTCCATGTATTTTGTACATGGAAGCCCTGTGAAAGCACTCCCAATTCAATGAGAAATTAGTAATATCCCAGAAATGTAGTATTCTTTTGCCTCTATATTTGCCAATAAAAGATGATTTTCCTGATAAATTAAAGATAGTTTCTTAAATGTGTAATAGTTTAAAAATAAATGTAAAAATACTATTAGCCAACATTTATGCTCCTAATTAAATACTCAAGAGAAATGAAAATATATGTCCGCTCAAAAAAATTCTACGTGAAGGGGTATCTGGGTGGCTCAGTCGGTTAAGAGTCTGACTCTTGATTTGGGCTCAGATCATGATCTCAGGATCATGAGATCAAGCCCACATTGGCCTCTGTGCTGAGTGTGAAGTCTGCTTGAGATTCTCTCTTTCCCTCTCACTGTGCCTCCTCCCCTACTTGCTCTCTATCTCTCAAAATAAAAAAGATTTAAAAAAAAACTGTAAGTGAAAAAAACAATTGTATGTGAATATTCATGGCAGCTTTATTCATCATAGCCAAAAGTGCAAACAACCCAATTGTTCATCAAGTGATGAATGGATAAATAAAAAGTGGTTATCGTAGAATTAAATTTTATTCAGCAAAATAAGAATGAAGTTCTGATACCAGTTATAACATGGAGCCTTGGAAATATGCTCATTGGAAGAGACAAATCATCCCAAGAGACCACATATTCTGTTATTCTGTTTATATGGGATTTCCAAAATAGGAAATACAGAGAAACAGAAAGTAGAATCGTGTTGCATTGCGTTGGTGTGGTTGACTGTTAATACATAGAGATTTTATTTTGGGGGGAGAAGAATGTTCTAAAATTAGATTGTGGTGATGGTTGCACAGTTTAGTACAGTTTAGTAACTGTACTAAAAATCATTGAATTGTATAATTTAAATGGGTGAACTCTATTATATGTGAACTATATCTCAATAAAGCTATTCAGTTTTAGAAGTATAGTATTTTATTTTTAATTTTATGACATTTATAAAACACTTTATTGAGGTATGATTGATATATAAGAAGCTGCACATATTTAACATAGCTCAATTAGTTAGGGGTAAATATACACCCATGAAACCATCTCCACCATCAAGGGTGTAGGCATATTCATCACCTCCCAGAGTTCCCTCTTGCCCCATTGTCGTTATCATTATGATGATGATGATGATGTATGTGTGTTAAGAGCACTTAACGTAAGATCTACCCTCTTAGCAAATTTTAAGTATACGATATGGTATATTAACTGTAGGCACTATGCTCTGAGGGATGTGTTGTCCATACACAATTGAGATGTGACAACTTGAAAAAAACTCACAATAATATGGATATGTCAGAGTGGGTTCCTCCCGAATTTCTATGCCCAGCTCTGGAAATTCAAGACTCACTCATGCAGTGGCATACAAAAGATCTCTCTTGGCAGTCACCATCTGGACACATAAGAGACACCTCAAGTTCCATATGGATCCAGCGGACCTCTCAGCCTCCGCTGCCCACAAACTGGCTCTTCGGTCTCTGTTCTCCCAGTCTTCCCACCCCCGGTTGTTGGGTCTCACACACTGAAGTCATGCCTGGTGTTCTCTCTCACTCCCACATCCAGTCCAGCATCAGCAAACCTGCTGTCCTACTTTCTGGTAAATCGGACCTCAGGCAGCTCTTACCTTCGTCCAGGTGCTCGCATTGCTCACTTGGACCACTGCCAGGTCAGCTCCCTCTCCCTGCTTCCTCCCTGCGCGGAGAGCCTCCTGCCTCCCCAGCCATGCATCAGATCGAGTCCTTCAACCCTGTGCACATTGGGAAGGAATCCACTCTTCCGAGCCCTGCCCCGAGGGCCTTCTCCCGTAGTCGTGTCACATCAGTCTCTCCCGGGCCCGACATGCCCCGCGCCCCGCGAGGGCCCCCTTCTGGTGCTGTCTTCCAATTTGCAGCGCTGTCTCTCTGGAGCATTCTCCCCTCACCTGCTTTCCTCTGCTCCCCCTCAGTCACCTGCTCAGAGCTCCTCTCCCCTCTCCATGTAACTCTCCTTGGCCCTTACAGCTTCTGGCAGGTACCCGGATACACACTGGTTTATCCACGTTTGTCTGTTTTCCCTGCTGGAGCATAAGCTCCCTGCAACCAGGGACTTCGGTCTGTTTTGTTCAACACTGCATCTCCGGGCTGGAAGCAGGGCCTGGGGTAGGTAGGCATTCGCTGAGTATTTGTTGGGTAAACACAGGCGGAGGAGGGAGTATCTAGGGGGCTCAAGGCAGCTTTGCCCAGGATGACCTCTTGCCCTAGACAAGAGGAATGACAGGAGAGGGACACTTAGAATGACACCACACGCTGTGATGAGAGCTGAAGGCAAGACAGGGGGGAAAGGACTGAGTGAAAAGATACTTATACTCAATAAAAATACTAGGTTTGGGTGAGGTTAGTGCATAGCATAAAATTGAAAAAAAAATTGGTTAAAGGCAGGGCTTGGAGAAGACTTCAATACCGGTATCAAGAACTTTGGCCTTCAGGTTATAAGCAATATATAAATTTCTATTAGAGAACGTGAAACTGAATAATGATGTTATTAGACTTTTTTTTTTTTTTTGTAATTAGGCCTTACTGGTAAGAAATTGGTTGTCTTTAAAACTTAACAAAGAGCGATAATAGCCACTGGAGGGTCTATCAAAAAGTCGGCCCATTTTGTCTCATTACATCTGTCTTCTGTTAAAGGCCACTGTTCAGGCCACAGTTTTGAATGTCTCTAAGGATAGATGGGGCAACAGAAAAACTAAATGCGTGAGCTGATCTGCTTGGTGGCCACCTGAAGGCATTCGTGTCCAGTCTGACTTGTTTGAACTTGGAGTCAGACAGCACCAGAATGCTGGAGGCATTCAGCCGGAGGGCCTTGACCCTTCCAGAGTTTTCTGCAGACTCCAGTCAGCAGGATACAGGCCACCCCTGGGGCTGGACGCACCTCAGAATGAGCTCTGTTCGGGGCAGCATGACCTGCACACCCAACAGTGGTTATTTTCACAAATACGTAAGTGAGCAAACTGTGTCCCCATTTTTATAGATCTTTTTTTTTTTTAAGAAAAAATACTCATCAAATAACAGTATCAATAGTAGTCCGGCTATATTTTCCAAAAGCTTTTAGGAAGTCAAATTTCCAAAAGCACAAATGTAGGAGGGAAATCTAGATTTACTCCTGTGTCTGCTTTCACGTTCATCTCCCTGTCTAAAACGACTGCTGACGTTCTAGGATTTAGTGTTTGGTCATAGGAAGCATAGTACCCTATGGAGACTTTCGTTTGAAGTAGAGGCGCATCCACGGTGCCATGGGCTGTGTTAAGGGGCTCTGGAGCCCGGGGTGGTACCTGCAGTACTGATAATCAGGTGGGAGCAGGTGGGAGCAGGTGGGAGGCCCTCATCCAGGCCATCACATTTCTCATCTGGTTTATGATCTCAGATAAGCCCTTTCATGCATCTTACTCGTCTAGATTAATAACAACTGAGCTATACCAGAATGTGTATCTTTAGATAAAAATCTCCCAAGGGACCTAACTCGGAGAAGTGTAAGGATGATTTAGACTGTGGACTAAGGGGTGGGATGTTGAGGGAATGACGGGGAGCCCGGAATGCTCAGACATCTCTTACAGATCTTTCCTGAAAAACCAAAAGTGGTATTAACTGCATGTTTCTAATTGTCACACCGTCAATATAAAACCTTCTCAAAGTGTTTTTCTCATGTTTATATTTTCATCAGACTCTCCAAAACATGAAATAAGAAGGAAGCCCTAACATACACATCACCTGAGATTATGCATCCTTTGCACCCTTGACCTTATGGGGCAGGTACTCAGTCGTAGAAATGGATTGCTCTGCCCACAGTTTGGGTCCTGGAAATAATCTGTCTTGTTCTAGGTCAAGCAGTCGGCAAATGACAAAACATTTATCCAGTCCTTTTAAATTTGAGGGAATTCTTCCTGCCTCCTCAAAAGAGAGCCCCAAATCATAACCCTTTTGCATTTGTTCATGCGGAAAGCCGTGAAATGCCCTTCAGAGGCCCCATTTTTTCCGTTGGAGATAAATTGTTAGTTGTTCCTATTATACATCAAAAAGACTTATTCACATTAAAAAGAATGCCTGAAAGCGTATCTTTCATAGGCTCGAAGAATACAAAGAAAAAAAGAATTCCTTTCTCTCTTATTTTCTGGTAAATCACTGTTCAATGTATCCTCCTTAAACCACCACATTCACCAAAAAGAATTCACTTCCCATCCGTATGCAGCGTAAATAATTCACATGCCACTGCTTAACATTGTCTGAGGAAATTGACTTGGTTAAGTGCATGAAATCACATCCACCTGATATGTTTGACATTTGGAAAATGGAGCTTCTCTTTAAATACTTCAGTTTATTGAGTCACTGTGCAAAATATTTGCTGTTCCAGCAGCTTACTTCCCAGCAGACATCTTCACACCAAGACAGAGGACACAACGGAAATGACCAAAAATAAATAAAATAAAATAAAATAAAATAAAATAAAAATAAATAAATGAACACGATGAGAAAAATGAGAGTAGCATAAAGTGATGTTAGTTTTTACAGCCACAAGTAACAAAATAGTAGGGCACTTTTTTGTATCTCTGTCCACTTTAGAATTAATATATGTTGGAGTGTCGAGCCTTCTCATATTCTTGCTGACAAGCTCGATTGTAAGCTTCTAACCTCATACATAATAATTGATACAGTTGACCTATAAGCTGTGTGTGATCTGTTTTGATGGTATAGATAATTTAGATGCTACTTTTATATCTGACCTTTTAAACGGAATATTAGGATGAGTTTTAAAGATAATGAGCTGCCTCAGAGAAACAATAGAGTTGTCTATCAGCGTATTACTTGAAAAGAATGAATAAAAATTGTACTAGAGGTAGATAGAAGGTAAAGTCCCGAAGTCACTTGTATCTTGAGGAAAAGAGAAAATACACACACATAAAAGAAATTTAGAATAATTAGAGAAGACTCTGTTGAATTAAGAGTAGCAGGAAAGACAAACCCAAGGCATCAGGAAGTAACTGATTATCTTTCCTTTGGTCTCTAAATATCGGTCTTTTTTACAGTGTCCTCAATTTTCAGAATTATACTGTAAAAATCACACATTATTAAAATGGTGTGAAATAGTGACTTAATCAAGTTTATGCATGAGACACAGACCCTAGAATTTCCAACTGAAAAGTAGAATTTCCATTGCTTCTGAGACACAGTGACTTAAAAAAAGACTTCATTGTATATGACCTCTGGATATAAGACAGTGATTTAATTCTAATCGTATGTGAATACCATGGGTCTTTAATTCTCAAAATGTTTGAGAAAACAATGATTTCAGTGTTTGAAGAATTGTCTTTGAAGTGAACTATATTAATAAATTTTATTAAGTGACGATATATAAGTTTTTTTTTTCCCTTCTGGCATTAATTTACTAAAATAATTGAGATAATAAGAAATCAGCATCATCTCGGCTAGGTCATGAGGTGTGTGCGCCCGCATGTGTGCGTGATAGACATGTAGTGACAGACATGGACGACAGAATCCTAATAACGTTTAAAAAATTCATTACCACTGCTCTTCCCGCATATGTCCGTTGTCGTTCAGTTGTTCTGCACGAAAACTGCTTCTAACTGTTCTACCAAAGATTTTTTTTTTTAACCTGAAAAAAATCCTTTCTAGCCTCTTACTATAAACAATCGTCAGGGATTGCTGTTTTTCTTTCTCTTGTTGAAGAAACTTGGACTGGTTGCAAAAATAATGACAGCAACATGAACAAAAATCAAACTCCTGTTTAATTTTCTCATAATCCGCACGTATCCTTTCATTTTCTTCCCTTCGTGATTGAGAGAGTCTCATTTGCAAGGCATCTCCTCCGTCTGCAATTACTTCCCGGCTCCACACTGTTCTCCCGGTGTCTCCTCCCCCAAATTTTCTCTCCTTGAAATTGCAGCGATAAATCTTACTCTTTGATCATTAGTCATCATCTTCCCATATCTCTTTCTGCACAAAACTTGCTTACCCTCTGAAATCACTGCCCGAATTCAATTGACTTTTAGAAACCTGAAGCCATTTTTAATGATGATCAGGAAGAGACATCCCCAGGGCTTTCTTATTTTCCCCAACATCAATTGTTCCTTTTCTCCCAGAATTCTTTCCCAAGCCCTTGAATTCATCTCCTGTACTTATTCTGATGTATATCCAACAATGGGAGCCTTTTCTTGGGTTTTCCCCTGCCTGACACATCTTATCGGCGTGACTTCTTCTCTATGTCATTAAATATTTTCCCATCTTCTTTGTTTGGATGTAGGAATAAGTCCATCATCAAATGCAACTTTTTCATTCTTCCCTACTGTTTACACATAGATTCTGTGTACAGGATTTTGTTTTATGTGAAATCTCTTTATTTAGATCATCGATAGGCCATCTATTATAACATTAAATTAATAAAACGAAAGACCTAATCTGAGTGGCTTCATCTTAGTTCTTTTGGATAGCAGTCAGGACGTGGGGGCGGTAAAACCACATGGTTGTATTTTATAAAACAGTACCTGATCTTACAAAGATTCTGATAAACAGGGAACAGGTAAGGTTTACAACTGCTGGCTTATGGGCAGGCAGGTGGTAGAGCTGCTGATTCGATTTTGGTTGTTTTGTTCTATTCAACTGTCAGATGTAACAAAGACAAATTCAGTCATCATCGATTAATGGTCTCTATCTACGAAAGGTGCTGGAAGCTTGTGAAGGTACTTGAGGCCTGGCTTCTGACTGTGTTCGTTGAGGGAGATTTGCATGCCCACTAGTGTCCATAACACCAACCAAATTATGGGAAAGTTATATCCACAGAGCTGTGGAGGTTGCTGAGGGTTATTAATTTTTATTGCTTTGATTATAAAAGCTTTATTGATGGAGTAGCATTGGATATGGATCTGAAATCATCTGGAAAGGTATAACTGAAGGAAAGTATACATCAGAAGGAGAGAGTGACTTTCCTGATACAACCTTGGTGACCAGAATGACCACCTTTCTAAGGAGACAACTCACTATACAGCCATACCAGGGAAAACAGAAACACGACAGCGTTACATATAATCAGTGATGGTGCGCCTATGTGTTATTGTGTTAACAAAATTAGGAAATATTGGTGTTTATTTGAGATGACATTCTGTATTATTTACTTTTCTATTATATAAATGCTGTATAAATAATAGGTTGGGGGCGACTGGGTGGCTCTGTTGGTTAAGCGTCCTACCCTTGGTTTAAGCTCAGGCCATGATCTCGTGGTCATGGAATCGAGCCCCATATCGTTCTCTGTGCTCAGTGTGGAATCTGCTTCGGATTCTTTCTCTCTCTCCCTCTGCCCCTCCCCACTTGCCCTCCTTCTCTCTCTCTCTCAAATAAATAAATAGACTAAAAAACAAACACAAGTAATAGGATGAGTTAACAGTGTCAATTAATATTAATTAAATAGGACTGATTAGTCAAATATATATAATAGAAATATAACAATATATTTTTAAAATTTTTATTTATTTATTTGACAGAGAGAGACACAGAGAGAGCAGGAACACAAGCAGGGGGAGTGGGAGAGGGAGAAGCAGACTTTCCGCGGAACAGGGAGCTGGATCCCAGGACCCTGGGATCATGACCCGAGCTGAAGGCAGATGTTTAATGACTGAGCCACCCAGGTGCCCCAAAATATAACAATATTTTTATAGCATTTATTTTTGTTCTTGGGTACAGCAACTGATCTTAACTTTTGTTAAACCCGCTATTGGATGTTTAAAATTCACAGGCTGTATTATTGTGTATTCCTAACATTCGTAAATGTGATAATTTTAGAAAGGAAATACAGAAAAACAGGACTAATTAACCAGATATTACCTATATTTAATAAAAAACAATGCTGACTGTTGCTTTCTGCTCTGTGGTACAGCAGGGTATTTTTACCCTCTGTTTCCATGTGCAATAATACTTCTCCAGAGCGTCTGCAACCTTCTTTTCTTATGTGTGGTAGGAAAATTGAATACAGTCAAACACGAATTTCACTTTGAGTTCTTGTCAGACCCACAAGAGACTGATTGCTGGTGTCAGCCCCATGTGATGACATCAGGCTAACGATCCTCTCCACAAAGGCTTCAGTGCAGGAGCAACTGAGGATTTTCCTTATTAGCCACAGCAGGTTTTAGACTTGCAGGAATTAATTTCCAGCTCCCCACAAATGGCCCTCCACTTTGTACCTATGGGCTTGTTTTGGGAGTCCAACTGTTTGTCAATTAGGTCCTGTGCATCAAAAAATTCATCACACTGGCTCTCTGTGCCCAGAATGGTTGACATTTTTTTAAAAGATCTTATTTATTTATTTGACAGAGAGAGAGACACAGCGAGAGAGGGAACACAAGCAGGGGGAGTGGGAGAGGGAGAAGCAGACTCCCCTCTGAACAGGGAGCCCGATGCGGGGCTCGATCCCAGGACCCTGGGATCATGATCTGAACGGAAGGCAGATTCTTAAAGACTGAGCCACCCAGGCGCCCCCAGAATGGCTGACATTTTTAAACACTCTACGGTACATTGGTTGTCATCATAAGTTAAACAGCTCTTTCTCAGGAAACATGCTCTCAAAGTGCAAACCTAATTTGAATTTGTGAAATCAAAGTTGGTGTCCAACTAAGTTATCATGTTTAGTAAAGAAATTGAGAAAGGACTATTTAATTCATTTTCCCTTTTCTGGTAACTTTTTTTTCCTTTTTAATTCTTAAGCAATCTTGGTGAGTTTTCGACATGGCCTACACAGAACTTTGCACAACTCAGGTGTGGTCAGTTTATTCTTTCTGAGTCTCCCTCTGGCCCCTTCAAAGGTCTTCGACCAGTTTGGAGGAGCAGTGTATACATTTCTATAGAACTGTCATCCTGTTCTCTGTTCTCATTCTCACTGAACTTCCAAACTAATGAAGGGCGTCCTTCTTTGTCATACTTTGAAAGTATAATCTTCCAGCAAGTCAACATTTTTAGCATCTTCTGTGGATGACAACCCATGGTCTATGGGTCCTTTCTTCTTCCATAGCTGTGAATTCAAAAAATCCTCATTAAGTGCTTCCACATATTTTGAGGCAACTGAACAGTGACCACAACCTTCAATGTGAAAGCCTCAATATCCCAGGGTAGCAAACCACACCCCATTTAACAGTGTTGTATACGAGGTATACAGCACATCTGGAAGGTAATTTTAGGGTGGGACCGAATATACTGTTTATAGTCTGAACACAATGTGACAGAATTTACATTTGTGCTTTCTTCCACATATGCAGATAGGTGAGCAATGTCTAGTTTGCATTTGGACAAGACATCAATAGTCAGTAACTTTTGTTTTATGTTTGCTTTACATTCATTAAATCTTCACAGACATCAAGATGACATCTTCAAACTCCATTTTTCAAAGTACCCAAGAGCTAGGAAGACCATTTTTGACATTTTTCTTGCTGTCATTGGACACGCCATTTGGTACATTACAGAAAGCATGATTGTTAGTAGGATCTGGCAAAAGCAGCTCTACACAATAAAGGCCAACATATCTGTTGTCAAAATTCTTTTTGATACTTTAGTCGTAGCTTCTGATTTAGGAAATGTAACTCCACTCGGTTTCATTGAGCTACTGGGAGAATGGTATGGTAATGTGTGTTCATTTGTGCAGTGGCTGCCATGTTTAACTGAGTATCAGTGTCTTTCGGGGAGCCAAATTTTTTTGATTGACTTAGAAACTTGCCTGTTTTATGCTGATGGGGAGAGTTGGTCCCCATATGCACTTTCACATCCCCTTCTCGCCATGTCCAAACCCCAATTCTTCTCCACATGCTGTGAAGTATGCTCTCTTCTGGTTATTTACCTCCCTGGTCTGGTCATACGTGTCCTTCCACCTACCTTTAAAATAACACCTTCATTTTGCTTTGCTTTTCCATGATGTCTGGGTCATGCTGGCTTGGTGTAATGGTTGTTTACCCCATGTCAACACTTGGGAAACATGACCACAATGTCCATTACCTTAAACAATTGAACTATTACCTTCTTGATACAGACAATAGTTAAGCCACAGGCAAACAGCCAGACTGTTAGGATTCACAATTGATGCCCATAAGCTGGATCACTGTGAGTGATTCAGTAATAGATGGTCCAACCCGTAAGCCAAGTCATGGTTGTCCACATCCGTGGTCAGGGAACACCAGATGGGTGACCGCAGAAGGCAAATCATCTACACCATAGGCACTTGAAACTGAAAACTGTGCTGCTCTCAGCCCTCATCTTTTTGGACTGACACTGGGAGTGTGTACTTCTCAGGAGGCTTTTCCTGGGATACAGGACTCCCCAGGCAGAGCAGAATGTTGGTCAGCCCAATAATTTATGCATCTTGATTGCTTGGTTTGGGAAGGTGCACCAATGGTTTATAATCCCACAAATAAACATTCTTTTAGCTTAGGTCTTTGCTCTGTGCTAAAACGCATATGTTACAGATATGAAAGATGAAGACTACCATTTGTTTATACTCTTGTTATAAATGAGTCTGTCAGAGAATGAAGCATGAGCTAGTAGGAGCTCTTTAAGTGGACTGGTTTGTGGCATAGATTGAGCAAATCATCTGTTACTCTAGAAGGGAGATCTGGGAATATAATAGACAAACCTCTCCACCCCAAAATGTTGCCTAAGGTTCCTTCCCTTCTAAGGGACCCTAATGCATTTGTCCTCACAGAGCATTTTAAATGTCAGCCGTAATAACGGTTCCAGAGGGGAGGCATGTGGTTTTCGTGATAAAGGGCAATTGACCTGGTCAAGAGAGATCAAGAAAGGTTTATCTGGGAAGAAGACTGCTGAGCTGATATCTGAAAGATTAGGAGTCCCTTGGGCCAAAGGCGGCAGTGTTGATCAAAAGAACAGCATGTGCAAAGGCCCTGTGGTGGAAAGCAGTATATTGATTTTGAGGAACTGAAAGCAGACCAGTGCGGCAGTTGTGATGGAGGAAGTGGGTGCGGTGCAAACAGAGGCTAGGCAGCAGTTCCGCCTCTGTGCTGAGTTGAAATTCTGGATGTGTCTTTTCATTCTGTTTCTTGTTTCCCCTTTTCAAGGAAGTCTGTCTTTACATCCAGCCATTTCTGTTTGGAATTGAGTGAGTAATAATCCCACTAACTCTTCTGTCTACCCACCTGTGGATGCTAGCCACCCTAGCCGCAGAATCAGTCTGTCCTCTCCATCAAAAGCAGATACTTCTGTCTATCCAGAATCTTGTGGCCACTTTCTCCCATCAGTTCAGCCATGACAAGGGGTAAACGCTGGCCCTGTATGAATATGCTTTTGATTCAGCAACATCTTCTTATCAGTATTTCTAAATATTAATCTCAAATCATATCCATTTGCAAAACTAATCATTAGACCTATTTATAAACAAGCAAAATAGTTAAATGCTGATGAAACCAACTGATACCATCTTCTGCCTAGTCTATAGTTTCTTCTAAAATTTTTGTCTTGTTTTTATCTGCTTTTTTTCCCCCAACCCCTCAGAGCCCTTACATTTCTTTATTTGTAAACATTCCTAACCCTGCATTTCACTGCCGTCAGTATTTGTGCAGGGGGACGAAATGCACCAATTCCTTCTGCACTTACCTGTTGAGACTCCAAATCAAATGCTACAATATGGCGGCCAACCTGAGAGCCTGACTTGCCCATTTCTTAGATTCCACACAATATAAATAAAAGACTCAATATAAATATCCATTTGCATCATTTGGGGGGCTTCTTTTCTGGGTGCAGATTTTCCCAGGTAATGCCTGTCTGTCCGTTCATTGCCATTTTTAGTTTGTGTGACAGTCCTGAGCCGTGGCTCAGGGAAATCACTTTAGCACTGTGGATGCTATTTTCCTCATACATAAAATGGAAATGATAATATCTTTTCCTACATCTCAGGGCTATCACGAGAGGATAAAACCATAAACAAAATACTGGTCATGAAAGCACTTTGAACAATTCTAAAGACTATTAAATGGTGGATGATCCTCTATTAAAATTCCAGCGATGAATTCTAATTCAGCCAGACTTGTTCTTAATAACAGATTGCTCCATTTTTCATAATTATTCTACATATTAATATCACTGTGAAGTCATTTCAACAGCTGTCTCTTTGGGCTGCAGATGTTTTACCCTCAAAGAAAATGAAATTGTGTACTTTATTTTTCTGGAGTTTTGGCTGAACCAGTTTAGGATCTAAATAACTACAAAGGATCTATTGTTGCCTATCCACGAAGGGCATCTATTAGCAGAACCTAAACGTTAATCTTTTCCGTCATACTTTATTCCTTTGGTATCTAAGAAAACATCCTCCTGGTAGACAGTAGGAACTGGTAGAAAAGTAGGAGCGAGGACAAAGAAACAGCCAGTTATTAAAAATACTGTGGGATCATAGGCCTAGAATTCTGGGGCGGGGGTGGAGTTACTGTAGCCAGCTGTCAGGGAAGGCAGCGAAGGCTTCTGGGAGGAAAACTTCACAAAGTGAGATTTTGCAGAATGGGGAATTTAGGGAGGCCGTGGTGCAGAGAAAAGCACAAGAAGACCTGTGAAAGCAAGAGTAGATATTTCAGTTTTCAGACCATCAATCTGGTACTATTTCTGGTGCCATCCATCCTCTGAGTCAGGGCCCATTTAGACAGCCCGTAGAAACAAGGCCAAAATACATTTGGAGCCAGGCAGAGTGCCCTGACGGGTACATGGGTGCAGACATCATTTATCAGGATGGTAATAATGGCAATACTAGAATTATGATTATAAAATAATTGCATAGTATGATTATAATTATTTTATCATTTAAAATGATTGATCCTATCATTTCTTCACTTTGGGCTCATTTTATCTGTTATCTTCAGGGTTTTTTTCCTCTTCTTTTTCTCCTTTCTACACAATCTTTGTAAGAATGAATTGAATGTAATCTGCAAGTCTCCTACTAATTCATGTTTACTCCAAACTTGTGGGGTGTTCTAAAGAGAGTCTGTGTGTCGGGGCGGGGGGGAGGGGAGTGGGAGTGTGCATCAGTTAACCAGAAAGTACATGCAGCATAAATGAGAGCCAGGCAAGGTGCATTAGCAACATTTCTGATGTGGTTATTTCCATGGCTTTCATAATCCAGTTACCATTTCTGCCTTCTCCTGTTGCATCTTTAATTTAGTCTTGGCAGGGGTAGAAAGATAGGGCCGCCCTAACTCACATGGCACCTTTTGGACGTGGATCGAGGTTGCCCTTCCAGTGGGTGCAGACCAGGTGGCTGGCCTTCCCTTCCCCCTTGCTCTCGTGGCAGGGCACCCTGGGCCCTCCAAAGCTTTCAATTCAACTACAAACGCAGATTCCAGGCTCCTCTGGAAACCTTGTCTTCTTGTAGGTATCATTCACTTTTTCCTTTCTGTTTCAGACCTGGAATCAGTCCCCTAGTGTGCCATGTTTGTCATCCGTTATGACTGACAAGGCCATTCGCCTGGGACCCTAGAGGGGTTCTTCAAGGCTCTGTAAGCGCTCTAAGTCCCAAGGCCCGGCTTACCGCCTGCACTGTACGAAATATCCTGTCATTCAGTTCCATCTCTGTCGGGCCTCCCACTTTGCTACGAAGTGAGTCAGGACAGGGTCTCTGCCGCAATTTCTTTTTTCCTTTCTTTTTAGAACAAACATCTTCAGCTGTAATTCACGGTCTCGTTAGACTCAAAAGGCATTCGCTTTTATGCATCCGTGTTGCCTTTTTAAGTTGAGTATGTTAAGATGCGTGGCTTAATTTTGTTGAAGTAAAACAGTAAGTTGGGGTAGGCACATGGGTGTCCTTATCCCTGGAAACCGAGGGGTCTAGGCAACTTTGCAAGGTTTCTCTGCAGAATATGTAGGAGATGAGTGGAATTAATTAATGTTTTTATTAGTCTCTCAAGTACATTATATTACCATTTACCATTTTGATAGGCTGCAATGAGTTCCTGCATAATAAACCTGAAGAGTAAGCCCCAAAAGAGTGATGCTCCTGTAAATAATGGTACCCTTTTATAAAATGTGACAGCTTGTGCAGAAATCATAAAGTGTTACGCAGAGTTTACCAGCAAGTGGATATACGTTTCCAACACTGTGGATCCGCCACATGGCATAAATGTGTGCTGAATCAGGGAATACTGAAGGTTTCATACTGTCAGTCATAAATCCCCTATCTTTTCACAAAGGCCTCCTGTTTATTTTTAGGCACCTCATCAAAACACATTCACTGTCCAAGAGAATAAGACATATTCAGATACCTGGAAACTCATTTCCTAAGTCTTATGTGTATGGCACTGTGTGTGAAAATTACCAGTCGTTTGTCCGCTCCTGGTTACCCCAGACAGTTTTGCATTATTAGTGAAGTCCACCGGAAGGGATAGTCTATGCATTTGAAAATAAACATTTTTTGAGTTGCCGTAAGTCTGTTGGGGTGCGTGCATAGTAGGAGGTAGTGGATGATACTCTTCGCCCTCAGATTATCTCAAACTAATCAAGTGATGTTGACAATAGTCACCCCAGGAGGTCTTGGGAACACCAGGAACCAGACAGATAGGCTTAACTACACCAGAGGAGTTTATGTTCTGCACCCACATCACTTTCTACTATATATATATGTGTGTGTGTATATATATATATATATATATGTATGTAATGAGCTGTCTCTCCTTGTATGTTGCTACAGGCTTTTATAAAATTAGGATTTAATATCTTTATGGATATATATATGATATATATATAAAATTAAATTAAAAATATATAAATATATATATTTTAGGCCCTTAGAGTCAATTTTATTCTTCACACAGTTGTAATATAATAATTCTCAATAAAATGAACGACCTCTAAGAAAACATGATAGAAAAATTGACCTCCTGGGGTCTCCAGAGTTGAAATATTTTATGAGAAGGAGGGAATGAGAGGGAGGAAGGAAATACTATGTTCGTTGTCTTGATTCCTCCCTAGGAAAATTCCAGTTGGAAAGAGGGCATGAGAAGGCCTTAACAAGCACTCTCCCCTGTGCACAACCTCTGTGCCGGCTTCCCGCCGACCTTTGGGCAGCCCTCCCGGGGTCGCCAGCTAGAGCGGCCACTTGCCCACAGCAGGCTGGGAAGCATCTCACACATAGGAAGGACTTTTCTCTCCCTTGAGCCTGCCCCCTGCTCTCAGAGACACGGGGATCAAGGGAAACTGTGTTCCCACTGAGAGCTCCTCCCATAATCTTTCCCTCATAATTCCTGTCTGCTCCTATTACCTTTAATCCGTGGTTTAACAACTAGAAACCAAGCTTTGTTTTTTTCTCTTTAGAAGTTTCTAATCATGAGATGCATCCAGCTAACTAGTACATGTCAGATCAAGGCCTAGAGGAGAGGCCCATTTGTCTGTTGAACTCGGCTCCCGTATGATCCATGGAGTAGAGGTTCATCCTGCATGTGTGCAGTTTTGGCCAAGAGGGAGCTGAGCCTTATACACAGTGACTAAGTGTTTTGGGTACTCAACTTTATGCCTGACGCTGAGCGACCTTTGAGAGACAAACTGGGGAGTAAAAACATGGGAGTTGCACCATTTGGCAGTGAGGGGGGTAGAGGAGGAGATAGACGTAGAATAGACAAGTGATTTCACAGATTTATAGAAACCTTTAACCATCCTAGTGCTTGGAGAGCATATAACAGGGACATGTGTCATGGGCTAGGGATTCGGGCATGTGTCCTCAAGGACGTAAGCATATGGGGGGCGTGAGCTGTCAGAGGTGATGGGGAGGCAGGGTGCGATCCTGGGCGTTTGCACACTCCTCTCACCCCACCCTGGAGAAGGAGCATGGCGTTTTGGGATCTGAGCAAAGGCCCCACAACCAAAGACCCTGAAAGTACATAAAAGGTTTTCGACTTCAGTTAAATTTGAGGTAAACACCACACGAAACCGTTTCCAGAAGCTGTGTGAAGATGCATCTCTAGTTCTAGTCAAACGATTGTTCATTTGTGCCTTCAGTGAATGGTTACTGAGACCTCTCTCAGACTTGTCTCTCTGCTGGGTACCGGGCATTTCGAAGTGACTGACACCCCACCTCTGCCTGCTTCCGAGCAGTTCAGTCACTGAAGCATTTCCAGTGTCATCGCTGAGTATGTGAGGGGAATGAGGTGTGGGAAATGCACTACGCTCCTTTGGAGGAAGGTGGAGTCCTTGTTTACAAGGTAATGATATCCACTCGGACATCTGCCCTGCGATGAGCCGCTTGGCGCTGGTGGATCGAACTTCCAGAACAAGAGGACTGCTGTCCCTGCAGATGTTTGGGGCTTTAGAATGCTGGGAAACGTGGAAGGGACTAATGGGGTCCAAGTCCCGAGCCTGCTGCAGCTCCAGCCCAAGTGCCACTGAAGTGTCTAATTAATTTTTCCTAATTAGCCATCACTGAGCGAGGCGGCAGCGAAAGTCACTGCAGTCATCTCGAGAAGGAACTCAGACACAACGGCGAAGCCTTCGTAATTTCATTATTACCCGTGAAGCCCTACTTCCTAACATGAGTACCAGAGCTGCACCTTTAGGAGATGTGCTGAAGAATAAGATCCATTTCAAGTCCTGTGCGCATTAACGAGCATCTCTGAGGCTGGTGCATCCTGGGAGGGTATAGACAGAAGCAGAAACTGACCCGCCGTCGTGTTCCGCAGGTCAAGTACTCTGATCGTTGGAAATACCCTAGAGACAAATACTCTGCAACAGTGATCCTTCTGAGAAGCTTCAGACCAAAAACGGATCATCATGGCTGTGAATGCCAGTGTCTTTGCAGATTGTCTCTGCTTCTGCAGCCGTGAGTTGTGATTCAAACAGGAAGGATGGCCTTCTGCTGCTCGCAGGAGAGCCGTTCTCAGGACTCGTGGCACCCTTCTTCTGTTGAGAAGTCCATGCAAACGTCAGAGCACCTCGTGCATCGCTGCTCTCCCCGCCTCTGCCCTACGGCTCCGAATGGGCTGAGTCGCACGCATGCAGGGTGGTAACCAGAGCCGCCAACAGGCTAGAAACATCGATTCCTATGGGTATTCATTTCACAAGTATTGATTGGCCGGCACGGGGAATCCAAAGAGGGGTACTAAGAAGCCCTGTTCGAGCCTTCCCTGTTCTTCATTTAACCTCGATGAGGGAGAAGGGAAAAGAAGGAGAAAGAAGGGCCCTCCCAGTCCAGACTGCACACTCTGCCCCTGCTCACCTCATTCTCCTTGCCAAGGTCTTTCGGGGATTTCAAAATACTGAAGAATAATTTAAAGTTCAGACATCTAATGTGTTTTTATGATTGAAAATATGACTGTTCCCCAAAGTAATTTTCCAGAAAGTGTTTATAAAGCAAGAGAGTCACAAATGGACACAAAACTAGTTCAATTCAATATTGAATATAGGATATGCAGGGAAAATGAATAATTCTTTTTTTTTTCTAGGAGTACTGTAATATATAGGGATATTGGACACATATTTCTTTATTTCAATTACCTTCTTACTGTCAGTGAGCTGTAATGAATGATGAATCTCTCATTCTTTTTTGGCCTTCTACAATGTGCTATAGTGATTTGAGGGAAAAAATGAGATTTTGGAGTTAGGAAATTTGCATTGAATATTGGTTTTTCCATTTACTTGCTCAGGGACTATGGGTCAAACATTTAACCTTCAAAATTGTGAGCAGAGGGAATAATAATAATAAACCAGTAGCTATTCCTTTGAATTTTTTGAGACTCTTACAAGATTTTATATGCATACTTTAAATATCATACTTTAAATATATATTATAAATATACATATATATTATTGAAAAATATTTTTCTAAACTCCAAAGATGTTTTAGCTGTAATATTCATGTAACATATTTATATTTGTAAAATTGCATTCCTTATTAGTGCTACAGTTTTGTAATGTCACTAGCATAAGAGTTTAAAAATTAAGCTCCAGGGGTGCCTGGGTGGCTCAGTCCTTTAAGTGTCAGCCTCTCGATTTTGGCTCAGGTCATGATCTCAGGGTCCAGAGATCGAGCCCCAAGTTGAGGGAGAGACTCCCACTTAGTGAGGAGTCTGCTTCTCTCCCTCTGCCCCTACCCCTGCTTGTGCGTGTGCTCTCTCAAATAAATAAATAAATAAATAAATAAATAAATAAATAAATAAAACCTTTAAAAAAACAGGTTCCAGGTTGAAGCTCTAATCCCTTTCTATGTAATCTCATTCTTATCTAATATAATAATAATGATTGGTTCCAAGCTCCCTGAATAAAAATTGCATGGTTTAAAAAGTCATGCCAGTCCTAAAGAAATCTGAAGTCTACTTTGTCTTATGGTTTCCTCCTTGGAAGGCCTATATTTGTGTCTGTAGATAAAAAAAAAAAAAAAAAGGTAAGAAATACCCTTTACTTATTGCTGCCTTAGTTGCTTTAATAAATCAGATTTCTCTATGTCATGGGTGGAAATCTGATTAGATGAAGACCAAACGTACACTGCAGGTCATCAAATCAAATATGCTCTCTATTAGCAGACCAGGAAAAAATAAACAATTAAAATATGACAAGCTACTGACTTTATTACACAACCAGATTTTAGAAATCTGAAGATGCAGTAGGTAAAGTTGTCTCAGAATCAAATAAATTTGGGACGTGGGATGGGACATATGTGTTTTATCTGTTAGCCAAAGCATCCATTATGCTGATTATATACACATTGTATACATACATACATATACATAAACATGTTCATTCATGCACTCACCCACTGGTAGGTACTGAGAATGTTTGCCATGTGCAGCCGTGATGCTTGATGCGTGAGGACAGGCACACTCTGTGTGGCATATTTTTATATGGAACCCACGTGTTTGGGAGGCAGACTCTAATCCGGTCATCCCACGGATATATGTAAAACCCCCACCCTCCTAGGTCCTGCTGGGTCACATGGTCCTGGGAGGGCAGAGAGTTGAAGCGGCGGCCAGGAGGATGATGAGATATTAATTGGGGAGGAGCAGCAGGAGATGGCGATTTCTATTTTGAAATCACTCTCCATACTGAACTTTGGCCCCGTGGCTAGGGAACTGCTGTGGGGCTGGTGTCGCTCGTGTCCGTCTTCTCTTTGCCTGCCTGAGGCCCCCACTTTCTCTCCAAGGTAGACCACTATCCATCTGCCATGTTGAATACGCGCAAATGCATGATTCCAGGCCACTTCCTCCGCTCTTGCTGCAAATTCACCTAATGTATAGGTTTCATTAATTATTCTGCCTAAAAGGCTTGTTGATTTCTCCCATGTGCTACAAAAATGTGGCTCCCTGCTTTGCTTAAAGTGAAACTTGCTGCAGTCTTTCTCTCTTTATCCATCCCAACTATCTGGGCATACTAGCCTAGCCAAGCTGACATGTAAAATTAACCCCCACACTGAGATCATCAGTTTCATGCAGATGGTAGAAATATGGATAATGGAATACTTTCTATATGGCCTATGTCAACAGCCTCTTTTTCCACTAAAGCTCCTGGTATTTCTATTATTGATTAGGTCGGACCACTTAAAAATTACAGTGTCATGGAACAGAGGACTCCTGTCAACACTCCTGATCTTCTTGGCACCATCGAATGTCACCTTTGACAAGTGTTGCTTATGCTGTTAATTAGACCGACACAGCCCTCCCACTGAGCCCCCATAGCGCCTCACACATTCTCCGCCTCAGGTTTTCACTCACATTGCTTCACCCATAACCTTTCCCCTAAAGACAATGCTCTTTTTCATGCTTTGTCCTCCTAAGCAGTACCTTTCATAACATGCCCTTAATAGTTTTTAAGTGAACTACAAAATCAATTAAAAAGTCAAGTCTAGTGTATCTGTATACATGCTTCTGGGAGAAGTAACATAAACAATTGTTAGTTCAGTATGATTACTTTCATATAAGAACCTATTTTTAATAGAGAAGAAAATATCACTAGGTCTTCTTTTTCCACGAGTGTTTGAAAGGAAAGCAAGAAAGACTTTCATGTTATTAAGTCATTCCAGATACACCGTTGTGACAAAGACAGCATTTCATTTATTAGGAACTTTATGTATGGGCAATTTCCACTCTTGGAGAGAAGTGTCATGATAGGAAATCCATTCAACTGGGTGTGAAATGAACACTTTCCTTCAGTGGCTTTCTCTTAATCTCCAAGCATTATAAAGCAATTGCTCTCTAATTGTGCTAATCAAACTCTTAGCAGTCAATCCAGTGGTTATATGTTTGTCAGATCAGTTTAAATGTAATTAATAGAGAAAAAGATCTTCAGCCTCAAAGAAGCAAATGCTGCCGCAGAACCTCTGGGCTGGTCAGAAGAACTGACATATTCAGGTCTTGGTCATCTTAAGGAACATGAAAAGGGTTCCGTCAGTACCAAATGATCAAAACTTTTTCCCACATTGTTTGTTTGGAATATTTGGAAACTTTGGAATATTTTTGAAGAACATAGTACAATTAGTAGGTATATTAACCAAAGGATATGAGAATGCTTTCATTGGTACATTTTGTTTAAAATTGGAGGTTTAATAGTAATCCTATATTTAGTGAATAGGGCTCTAGAGTTTACCTTATCTCATATAACTACTGCTATTCAGCTTCTAAAATACTTCATTTCAGGCCAGAATAAAAAGTACAGTAGGCCTCCAGTATAAACAGGTTTACCTGTTTTATAGACACTCCAAAGATCCATGTCATGGAACAACTTAGAATCTTACTGAAGAACAGATTGGAGTCAGAATATCTGCATGGCAGATAGGCTAGAATGATTTAGCTAATGAACAACTTAGCTAATGAATGACCTAGTGAATGAATGACTTAGCCAATGGGTAAGCTTAACCTCTACAGAGGCAAACTTAGTGCTATGAAAAGTGAGTCTCTGACGTCAGCTGACAGGGTTGAACTTCAGCTACCCCCTCATTAGTCATGTGTCCTTGGCCCCTCCACTTGACCTCCTTGAGCCTTGCCATCCTCCTCTATGAATGGTACCAGCAGCAGGTGTGCTAAAAGAAGTTAGCCTTCAATAACCTGACTTGGCTTTGAAGTTTTGTCTCCACATTATGGGTAAAGTAATTCCCCTCCACTGATTGTGAAAATTGGACCCTTTGAAACATACATATATATATATATATATATTTTTTTTTTTCCTGCCATCTGTCAAGGCAGAAATTCTGTAATTGGCTCATCTTCCAGAGCTTCGATCTCATACTTGGTGTTACAGCACTTCTCAGGAAGGTAAAACTTAGACACAGGGGGCTGGGGGGCAGAAACTGAGTGGAAATAATTGTGTATAACTTTCCAAAAATGATTGAAGTTCTTCCACAGTATTAATTTTCTTTAAAAATCCACTTTGATTTAAATAGAGTTTCCGACAAGTTTCAAATACATGACGGTCACATTTCACGTGTCTACAGTAATCATTTTACAGTAGGCCGAAACTGGTAGGAACATAATATCCTCCTTATTATCATTTAATTAGTAAGCATCAGCTACTCCTCTTTCCAATTTTTTCCCCTAGAGCAGATCTCACTTAAAACCTCGGTTAGCACTTGAATTCAGTTTAGAAATTAATTATTTAACAGTTCTAACCACCAAAGAGCAAAAAGCCACAATTGTGAAAATGGGTACGTATAGAATAAATGCCAGTGACAAATGCAACTATTTAAAAAGCTGGTGTGGAGGAGGGCAGAATTAGGATGAGTCTCCTTTGACATTTAGGTTAAAGTAATGAGAGTGTTTTGTAATACAGGAGATGAATATACTATCCCTGTTTCTTTAATGTGGCTATAAAAGTAAAACAAGACAGGGATATTATGAAGAAAAATTATTCATAAGAAGCTAATTGTTATGATGTCAGGAGTTTTGAAATTCCCAAAAGGCAGAACTTGGTTATACATTAGATATCTTTGGGATTTTGCATTGCCACTTTTGACAGTCAAATGTTTAAGATGCCTGGGCAGGGAGGGCAGAAATGGACCAGAAGGGGATGGCTGGTCCTCCCTTGGTTTCAGGGACCGATATGAATTGCATCTTCTATGAAAGGACGACTGGAACTGGCAGCATAAGCAATTCCTTTGGCACTCAGAACCCGTTTGAATAAAAAAGTAACTTTGATGTGAAGAATTTTTAATTCTCCTGGTTTGCCAAGTATTCCACATGATGAAACTCCAGAGAAAATTTTGAACTGCAACTTTTATGAAAAGTCAGAAATTATTTCATTTTAGGATCTGGAACAAGCACATTTATTTCTAAAGATCCTATATATTAAACCTAATGCATATTTTTAATACTTAATGCAACTGCATAAGATACTCATATAACGGGGAGATTTTTGTGTTGCCTGTTACTTATTGAATATTCAATAAATAATGACATATATTATTACCTATAAGCTCACATATGTGTGCTTTATCTTGATGCATTATATTACATTTATAAAATAATTTCATTCGAAGTATATGTGTTTTGTATCATTTTCAAATATGTGTTTATCAAATTGCATAATTAATTAGATTTTGTTGAATTCCCTGAAGAAAAAAAATGAGGTCCAACTAGAAATAAAAAGCATTTGCATTAAACTGAAGCATGTTTGAGTTGTGCATTAAAAGTGTACATTTTCATGTGAGAAAATTAACTTTGACCAGCAAATACTTGAAAGACCACACCAAAACAAAACTTGCACCTGATGAGGTTAAAAAAGCCAGCATGAATTTATTCAAGGCTGTTGTAATAGAGGAGAGGAGCCAGAACCCCACCTGAGTCCACTCTGCCAAAACCAAGTGTGGGGTGGGATTGTAGACTATCTGAGTGTGCTGATTGTTTTTACCC
>NC_058405.1:5061094-5167421 GCF_002201575.2 Neomonachus schauinslandi
CGCCAACAGAGACTAGGAGATGGGGCACTATCGCCTCTGACGACTACATTTCAAAGCGATGGCTCCCAGGTCCTCAGGAAGGCCTCCTGGGCTGTAGAAGTGGAAGAGGCTTTACAATGATGTACATCTCAAAAGGACAAAACTTGCAATATTTACAATTACAAGTGAAAAAAAAAGTGTTCTAAGAAAAGGGAGGTTAGGGGCCTAGAATCAGGAAGAAGTCTGTGTCTCTGGTTTCAGTGCATGGAGAACATTAGGGTCCTCATGGTCAACCAGCAGACTAACGTGTTGACCACGTCAGGTTCTGTTCGTTACCTCCACTGTAGGAGGATGCGTGACAAAGTCTTCCAGTGGCTTCCGAAGAGAGACCCACGGACAGGTATTGATGTGCTTTTGAGGTCCGGACTCAAGGATTTAAAATGACTCTTTCAATGCAGGGATCTGATTGAGATTGAGTCAAGGTCATGATACTGTAATTCAGGACTGGTAGACCCAGAAAGGCGAGTGTCTTGAAACAATATTTACAAATGAACAGTGGTTTAGAGAAGGACGCTGTTTGGGCAGTTTGTTGGTTTGGGCAAAGTTCCAGAAGTATACAATGAAGTTATTTACTGGCTTATATAGCCTCATCTTCCTGAGAAAGAATTTGCTGGAACAAATAATAAAATCAGGTTGATGTAGAAAGCCTTCATCTTAGTCCTGGTCATGAAACTATGGGAAAACTTGAGGTCTCAATTCTCAGTAGCTAATTGATGATTCAACTGTGTGTGTGTGTGTGTGTGTGTGTGTGTGTGTGTTAGAAATTGAAATAGAAGACAAAGATGGTTTTCATTTGACTTGGACTTGTTTATTGACTCAGTTTCCCCAACTACAAATGCCATTCCTAAGAGCTTCAGGTATCACATGAAAATACTTTTTAAGGTCACATCAATATGATTTGTATTTTTTAAGGAATTAATGTCCATTTAAACACTCTAGTTATTCTCCTAAATTGTTTGTTGACTTACAAATTAATTGATCCCTGAGTTTCTAAATACCTCTTGGCTCATTACAGGAACACTTGTATTAATTGACTCAGCAGAGGATCTCTGTGGTCGTCTCTGCTGCCAGATAATTTTTACCAGGTGAGTCCATTTAGGGATTCCAATATAAATCTATGATCACATCCATATGAGACTGAATGCAAAAAATCCCAACTCCATGTGCCTAAAGTGAAATGTAGTTATAAACAGAATCAATCAAAGACCAAAAGTTATCTATACTTTAGTCACTGCTATGTGAAAGATTAAATGTTTTGGATGGTTTGATTCTGTCCAAATATCAAAGAAATACTTTAAAGTTCTTACTCTTAGAATGATCATCAATTTGCTTATAATATACTAAAAATTAATTTAATATTATCAATATTTTTAACGAAAGAGAAATATACTTTTGCAGCCAAAATTTAATTTAGTTTATCTTATCTTATTTTTCTCTTACATTTTATGCATGAGAAAAAAATGCTCAAGTGGTTAAGGATGTGGTCAGATAATTGGTATGGGAAATCAGACTTTTTAAACTTGTGTGTTATAGCTCTTTATTCTATATCACGTAGTTGGCTAGGTCAGTATAGCTGACCTTTTTCAATCACTGTCTTTGATGAGTGGTTCATATTTCAAAATTCAGAGCTCATGACAGATCATTTGTGTCCATAAAATGTCGACTCAGTCATCCAGAGGCTTGCTGCCTACGAGGACAGGACTTTGTCACTCAAGGATGCCACTCCCAAAAAGTAATAGTATTAATCCTAAAAGCCTTCATTTTTGAAATATGTATTTCTTCCACAAACTCATTGTGCAAACTGAGTACTGTTTTGTCCCCCAAAAGAATGGGGTTGTCTGCAGACCTAGAATCTCCTCTTCCCAATGAGTGTGTCCCCAGAGGCATCCTGGGCCAGCAAATTATAGGGTTTTTGGCTGCTTTCTCTGTCAGTTCTCCATGTGTTTCTACTTCTCCTTGTCTCTTAAAAAGAATACGGGGGGAAATGGTATTTTTGCACTAGGTGAAGGCTGTGGGGATGCGTTTCTCTGTGAGCTCCTACAAGGCATTGGTCGAACAACCCTCAACAAAGAGCTCCTGTGAGAAAATAATTTCTCCCTTGAGGTCCTTTGCTTTCTGATGTAATTCTGTCCATTTAATTGAACTGAAAGAGACAATAAGTTTCCTGAGAATTTCTTTAGCAGTTTCTAAAATAAAATTAAGTTATAATTATACTTGTTTTCATTACTTTATTAATTGCCTCTTCAAGGGTGTCTTTAAAACACTGATTTGAAGAGTAAATTCTTATTATCCAAAGAATCCCCAATAAGCCCATTGTCGAGAAGATCAGGCATTTGATCACCTTATGGTAATTAACATGTATGCATGGAAACAAAAATGCTGTGTGCAAACCGGAGTGAGTGGTATCTTTCCCGTGTATTTGAATGTAGAGTTCAGAGCTGCCGCCCATGCTTCAGCTCTTCTGCTCTCCTCTCGAACAATCTAGAGCCTCCTGGCTCTCTGAGGAGAATCTTTTCTTCCATTTTTCTGGATGGAACCAGTTCCTAATATTGTGCCTAGAGATCCATGGGTTTGTCTCTCAGGATCTCCACGTAGGATGGATAGCTTTATCAGCAGGTTTGGATAAGAGGGGCTTAATGTCAAAATGTCATCATCCACTGTGCTTCATTTCCTAGCTGTGTGAATCATTGCTCCTTCTCAGTCATAAACTGTTTATGTTCATCTTCATCTCAAATTGCAAAAGCGATATGTACTCTGCAAACCCTCAATAGATATAAAGACCTAGAAAATATAAAGTCAAAGTTGCCCCTCAAATTATTCATAATATCTGTTATTAATAATTTAATATTATCCTTTTGTGTATGTATAAATATGTGTGTACATATAAATGCCTTATAAGTAATATAATTATATAAAATATTTTTAATAAAAATATTTCATGGATGGGGTGGGACTTCTGGGTGGCTCAGTCAGATGAGCATCTGACTCTTGGTTTTGGCTCAGATCATGATCTCATGGGTTGTGGGATCGAGGCCGAAGTGGGGCTCCACGCCAGTGGGGAGCTGGCTTGAAGGTTCTCTCTGTCTCCCTCTGTCCCTCCCCTGACTTGTTCACTTGCACGTGCTCTCTCTCTCTCTCTCTCAGATAAATAAATAAATAAATCTTTAAAAAATATTTCATGGGCATCCTCTATATCAGTTCATACAGAATCATCTTACTATTTTTCATGACCACATTATATTCTATGGTATGTACGTAAAATAATTCATTGGTGTACATACTGGGAAGGGGCAATTAGGTTTTTCCAGCTTCCTTAATTTTAGAACTAATTCTTCAATAAACATTTTTGTACATTGTCTTAGTTAGCCTGGGCTGCCGTAACAAAATACCATAGACTTGGGGGACTTAGACAGGAGACATTTATTTCTCGCAGTGCTGGAGGCTGGAAGATAAAGGTACTGACAGATTTGATTCTGAAGATCATCTTCCTGGCTGGCAGACTGCTGCCTTCTTACTGTGTCTTCACATGATGTGTGTGTGTGAGAGAGAGAGAGAGAGGGAGGGAGGGAGGGAGCGCTCCTGTCTCTTCTCATAAGGACACTAATCTCATATGAGGATCCCACCCTCATGGCCTCATCTAAACCTAATTGCCTTGCAGAGGCCCCACCTCTGTCTACCACCGTATTAGGGGTTAGGGCTTTAACATATGGATTTTGAGGGGACACAGTGAATATATAGCGTGCATATATACACGTGCATGTATATAAATATTGGTGAAGGATAGCTTCTAGAAAGGAAAATTTTTGGTCAAATTAACTTCTGTTTTTATTCATAAGAGATTATGACTGAGCAGTGTAAGAAAATGCCCTGACTTTCATGAGCATATTACTATTACAAATTACAGCACATTACTATTAACAAATATTTATGACTTTTTCCATCCCAGAATAGCCTTTGTGCTCTACTATCTGCCTGAGAGACAGTTTCATTTTCCTTTTGAAAATGAATATGTTTAAATAATTGACCTAAAGCATTAAAAACTCAAAACTTTCCTATACTACCTAACTGAACTGTCAAATCAGTAAAGAAGTAAGTTAAGAAATAGTTAATCAGGGGCGCCTGGGTGGCTCAGCCGTTAAGTGTCTGCCTGTGGCTCAGGTCATGATCCCAGGGTCCTGGGATCGAGCCCCGCGTCAGGCTCCCTGCTCGGTGGGAAGCGTGCTTCTCTCTCTCCCACTCCCCCTGCTTGTGTTCCCTCTCTCGCTGTCTCTCTCTGTCAGATAAATAAATAAAATCTTAAAAAAAAAAAGGATAGTTAATTAACTATAGTTAATGATACTGTATTGCATACATGGAGATTGCTAGGAGAGTAGATCTTAAAAGTTCTCACCACAAGAAGAAAATTTTTGTAACTTTGGTGCTGGATGTTAGCTATACCTACTAGAGTGATCATTTTGCAGTATGTGTTAACACTGAATCATTATGCTGTACTCCTGAAACTAATAGAATGTTATGTGTCAATTTTACCTCCATAAAAATAGTTAAATAACAAGTGTATGCAAAATAATAATAAGTATGTGCAAAAAATTTAGGAAGAAGTTGAGGTGGGGATCATTAGACCCTTCCAGCTAAGACTTAATCATTCTAACATGTTTTAAAGTAATTTGGCTTTTTAGAAATAATTATATTTTTAATATAATTTAAATATTTTTAAATAATTTAATTAATTAAATAATTACTATGAGATCCAAATTAGCCATAGATATTGATTTATACCCTCTAAGAAATATGCCATAAATTTATCTTGACTAAAATGATATACATCCGTAGTAGACACTTTGAATTTCTTCTGTGCCTATGGTTAGACTTATAGAAATCATGTGCCCATTTTGTAAGCTTAAAAAATATGACTTGAAACATCATCTATGAACATGATCATCTATAAACAAAACAGTCTTTTATCTTACATGTAGCTGGGTTGTAAAATAATAAAATATATTTTAAAATAGAATATCTTGTTGAAGAGGGGAACTTATTAACACTTTTTCATCACTGTGTTTTTCAAATATTGAGTAGATTTTAAAATCACATTAAAAAAATCAGTGTATCAGGGCGCCTGGGTGGCTCAGATGGTTAGGCGTCTGCCTTCGGCTCCGGTCGTGATCCCAGGGTCCTGGGATCGAGTCCCGCATCAGGCTCCCTGCTCGGTGGGGAGTCTGCTTCTCCCTTTAAAGTTTTTGAGGACCCTCCATACTATTTCCCACAGTAGCTGCACCCATTTTCATTCCCACCAACAGTGTACAAGGGTTCCCTTTTCTTCTATCCTCAGTCAACACTTGTTATTTCTTATCTTTTCGATATTAGCTATTATTATAGTTATGTGTCTCCATAGTTGATTCCTCCCTTACTATTCCATAAGCTCTCTCACTCATTAAAAGGTGTACATTATATGTTTATTTTATCCAGAAGTTCTAGGTGTTCTGCATCTGCAGTTTAAAACACATATTGGCCAGTCTGTGGCTGAAAATAGACACCTGTTCACATCTTGTTTCATTGCATTCTCATATTGTTCTTATGACTAGTGTTCAAGAGAGGAAACAGGCACAGAATTTTAAGTGGAGGAAACACTGGTGAGAGGCTTGGCTCTGAAGACTCCGAACAGCACATGCTCAGCATTGACCTCCTCTGCCATGGACTAGTGTCAAGGGTTGCTGCCTCCTTCTTCTCCAACTATTAAGGTCTATGAAGGTAGAGACATGAACAGCTCCTCTTCTTGGTACCTGCAAACATTTGTTGAGTGGAATCTGGCTTTTTAGACTGTGGTCTCCATTTCCCTGTAATTACAAGTACATTTTAATAAGTTAGGATTGAGTGAAATTGAAACAAAAATCACTATACTTCTTTGAAGTATTAGCACTTCTTTGAATTGTACAACACATCAGCAATTTGTTTCTTATTTGCATTAGTTCAGTGCGTTGCCGTGGCACAAGACAGAGGTAAGGAACAGTCACGTGACCTTTCTTAGCCCGACAGTTACTGATTTTAACAGTTCCAAAATATTGATTGTTAGTTTGTATAAAAATTTTACTGATAATTTAAAGTATTTGACTTTTCTGTGATCTTATTTGCTGCTCACATAGCTATTCCCCTGCTAAATACAATATTAACAACAAACTTCTTAACTGATTCTTTATTTTCATTAATCATAAAAAAAATTGTACCATAAGAATTAGAAGAAAGGGGCGCCTGGGTGGCTCAGTTGGTTGGGCGACTGCCTTCGGCTCAGGTCATGATCCTGGAGTCCCGGGATCGAGTCCCGCGTCGGGCTCCCTGCTCGGCGGGGGGTCTGCTTCTCCCTCTGACCCTCCCCCCTCTCATGCTCTCTATCTCATTCTCTCTCTCAAATAAATAAATAAAATCTTTTAAAAAAAAAAAGAATTAGAAGAAGGTAATGGAATTTTTATTGTGGATTTCAGTAGCTTGATTGCACAGCCACATTAAAGAATAAGTGGGACTTGAACGCACTGCTATCCCTTTGTAGGTGGATTGTAGAATTTTTATATTTATTTTACAGAGAAATGGGAGACTATGGAGTACAAATAGTTCTTTTAGAGAACTAGAGGCATATTTTTGACCTTAGCGTTTCAGTAAAGAAAGTATATCTATGCCAGGGGCCAAAATTATACAGATTTTAACTTGATTATTTGTCATTTCTATCCATAATAGAAATGTCACCAGGATTCACCTACTTCTGTGTCAGGGTGGAACCATGTAGCTTGTCTGTAAATTCAAGTGGCCAAGAACATATGTTATACTATATATAAAAAATTTACACATGTGTTTAAAGAACATATTGAAGTAATAGATGAAAAGAATAATAAAAATTCCCAAGAAAGATAAAGTGGTCACAACTGTCCTGTGAAGTTTTGGTGGGAGAAGGAGTCAAGTCTGTAAGTGATTGCCAGGAACCGTCAGTTGAGTGCAGCACCACATGGACATAAGTGAATGGGAAACTTGGAGTGAATGAAGTTGGTAGAGCAATTTGAAAGAGGCAAGAGCAGATTGCAACACCATCACCCCATCTGCACATTGCCCAAACAACCCCCAAATAGAGGAAAAACTGAGAAAACACCCTGAAAAGAAAAACACACACACAACTTTACGAGAAGTTTTGAAAAACCATATGATACAAAGAGATTTCCCCAGTTCAAAGCCCATTTCCAGCTTAATTCAATGTTTTTTTTTTTTCTCTCTCTCATCTTGAGGAACAGGCCTTTGAACCATGAAATAAACTCTCTCCATCCCTGATTCTGCCTGAAGTCGAAAAGACCAGACAACTGAAAATCTGAAGATTTTATAAGATGTCCATGTGCTCTAGGCCACAAGGGCTGGGCGATGGTTGAGCTCCAGGAAGCAAGAAGTTCTTTGCCCCATTTGCTCTAGACCCAATGCTGAGATTCTTGATGACCATCCCCCCCAGTTGTCTCTTCTCCCCTCTGCTCTCCCCCCAGCCAGTCTTGCCCTCATTACCAGATCCATCACATTCCCGAACTCGCCTCCAGGACTCCATCTCATCAATAGCTACAGCACTATTTTAGGTGTGGAGTAGGATTCCTTTCTTGGTTCCAGTTGGTGAAAATGGGCAGAAGCTCATGATATAGGAAAGCATTAGCACAGATGTGGCAACGCAAGCAGTGGACCAACAGATCGCCCCGGAGTTGCTTTGTTCATACGGTCTTCTGGGGTAGAGGTACCCACAGAACACAGAGGACCAGGCAGGTGCTAAGATATGAGTAACAGGAGTCTGAACAGGGTGGGGTGGGGGGTACAGAAAAATTCAAAGGAAAAATGGGAAAACTTTAAGGTTTTTGCTGAACAAAGAAAGTAAACAGAGAGATATCTAAATAACCACACCATTTGATTAATGGTATACATTAATAATATAAAAATATTTAATAAACCAGAAACAAGAAATATTTAATAAACCAGGATGCTCTATGCGATTTCCTTTTATATTAAAAAATCTAAGTTAAAAACGTCTATGATATTACCAAAGCTGCAGATAATTTTAATGATAGACACAATAAATAAGTAAATATAAATCAGACTTGCTGATTTTTGTGCTATTAATAAAAGTTGAAAGTAAAGTTTACACCCAAAAATGTAAATTTAATAAAAAGGGCAAAGTGTGTCCTGTAGGGTCAATCCTTTGTGAAAAATAAAACGTAAGGCCACCTGATAAAAAAGTGAAGATCAGATTATTCTTGAGTTATTTTACTCATTTAAAATTTCATATTGCGTATGTTTAAACCATGCAGGATTTCCCATAACATAAGGATTCAAAGTAAGTCTCCTAAGCATTCAGAGCTCACAGTGGGATACTCTCTTCCAGGCTCCTTATTTTGTCACCACAGTGTCATTTTGACTTTCCCCCTCCCCGCCACATACACTGTACATCACTGTCAAATAGTTCACATTTAAATTTCCTTCCTTTTCTTTTTTTTTTTTTTTAAAGATTTTATTTATTTATTTGAGACAGAGAGAATGAGATACAGAGAGCATGAGAGGGAGGAGGGTCAGAGGGAGAAGCAGACTCCCTGCTGAGCAGGGAGCCCGATGCGGGACTCGATTCCGGGACTCCAGGATCATGACCTGAGCCGAAGGCAGTCGCTTAACCAACTGAGCCACCCAGGCGCCCTCCTTCCTTTTCTTGTGTAATCACAGTAACAGCTGGCCACCACTCAGTGATTGTCCTGTATTGGTCTGCTTTGATATGCCAGTTTCTTATGTGAGTTGGTGAATGAATTATCTCTGTTTTACTGATGGGCGAAATAGCCACCAAGGGACTCGGTAACTTGTCCACGGTAGCGTGTTTTAGGACGTTGAGGAGAAAGGAGTCAGCCACCTGCCTGAATGGGAGCACAGGTTTGGTGTCTGATAGGTGGGTTGTTGTCTCGGACTGTCTCACTTTCTAAGCCTGGTTGGTAGTCCTGCTTCTCAGGTTGATATAGCCCTCTGCTCCTGGCTCTTGTGTTATCCTGATCCATGTCAGAAGTGATCTGTTTAATCTTTTTTTTTTTAAAGATTTTATTTATTTATTTGAGAGAGAGAGAATGAGAGAGAGCACATGAGAGGGGGAGGGTCAGAAGGAGAAGCAGGCTCCCCGCCGAGCAGGGAGCCCGATGTGGGACTCGATCCTGGGACTCCAGGATCATGACCTGAGCCGAAGGCAGTCGCTTAACCAACTGAGCCACCCAGGCGCCCGTGATCTGTTTACACTGAAGTTCTTCACGACTTGCTTAGGAGCATTCGAAGGGCAAGAAAGCCAGCCTTCCTTCTCATTATGCCAGCAACAAGCGCAGTTTCTGGTTTCGTGCAAGGGCTCGCTAACGCTGTCCCTGCTTCTTTGGACTCCTTTTTTTTTTTTCCTTTTTCCCTTGTCTGTGTAAATACCATCCATGCTTCTTTCCTTCTCTACTGAGTGTCCCTTACCCTGTGAAAGCCCCCCACTCTCCACAACCACTGCGCCTCCATTTTGAGCCTCCATAACACTACTTCTGTCATGTACAATAAATGAACCTTATTTTTGGTGCATGATATTAGGGGACCTTTATATCTCTTTTATTTTGTACTCTCCATTTATGTCTAAGCTTCTTGGTTCATAAACTTTTCGAAGACAAAATACAAAATCTCTTTCTTCCACCTTATTCAGTATATCTGTGTTGCCCACAGAGTAAAGTTCAAATTCTGACACGCATGCTTTTTTTTGTCCAGCTCTGTCCTTTTCCCTCACTCTGCTGTGTACCCTCACTGAGATATTTACAATTTCCGTAGCAGATGCCTCAGTGCCCCCAGGGACGGTGAGGCATGGACTTGGTAGTCTCAACCACCTGCCTTGAAATCTTGCATCCTTTCCTTCTGTCTACGTGTTTTTCTCATTAGTAAAATGAAGACAATAATTCCTACATCAAGGGACACTGTGAGGACAGCACGAAATAATTGATGTAAAATCATGAAGCACCATTTCTAGTATGAGTAGCTACTCAGAAACGAGAGTCCCTTTCCTTCCCTTCTTGGAGAACCACACGTCTCCTTCTATCTCAGGTCAGTCCTGAATCTCTGTGGAGAACCATCTCTCCTTCTGTGCTTCTGTCGTGGTGTGCATACCCACTTCAGGGGTCCCCAGGCCACCCTCCTGTTTGACGATTCGCTAGTGGGTCTCACAGGACTCCGAAAAGCTGTTGTGTTCATGGTCTTGGTTTCTTTTTTTTTTTTTTTTTTTTTTTTTTTTTTTTTTTTTTTTTTTGACAGAGAGAGACACAGCGAGAGAAGGAACACAAGCAGGGGGAGTAGAAGAGGAAGAAGCAGGCTTCATGCAGAGCAGGGAGCCCGATGCGGGACTCGATCCCAGGACCCTGGGATAATGACCTGAGCTGAAGGCAGACGCTTAACGACTGAGCCACCCAGGCGCCCTTGGTCTTGGTTTCTTACAGCAAAAGGATGCAGAATTATAATCAGCCAAGGGAAAAGGTACCTAGGGTGAAGACCAGGAGAAACCAGGCGCTAGCTTCCAGGTGTCCTCTCCCGGTGACATCCTACTGATAGCCTTCGTCCCCTCAGCGAGGATGACACAGCACCTGGGAAGTGAGCCAGCCAGGAAGTTCATGGGGCCTTGGGGTTCGGGGTTTTGTTGAGGGCCAGTAACATAGGCACGCGACACTGATCCCAGCTACTCACTCTCAAGCTCCGAATAGGTCAAACCACTGAACAGTGGGGGCTGAAAGCCTCAGGGATATCTAAAAAAGGCCTTTCCTATAACTCACATTGTCAGCATAAACTATCTGGTTAAACCCATACGGTGTGGCCCCAAGGCTGCAGATGCACCCAGGTACCAGGAGCAGGTAGGACCTTCCAAGGGCTGAGAAGTTGTACCCCAGGAGCGCATCCAAGACCAGCCCTCCTGAAGCAGGTCTTTTCCTGGAATGTGCAGGACTTGGACCAATGAGCCTGCTGAAGTAACCCTTGGCTGCATACTGTTTTATTACGATGATATCACATGCCTATTTCTTCTATCTTTCCACTGTGTAGCATTTTATACTGAGTGGGTGAATCAACACCTGAATGCATATCTGAAGCTCCTACCATGACCTCCCATTTCTTTATCCATATGTAATATTCATTCTGCATTTCTTGGTTCATCATTGAGTGTAATAATTCAGAGACAAGTTTCTTTTGTTTCTCTTTTAGTTTCAGGGAACTGACTACACTACGAACTTTGTATTTGTTCAAACTTCAAACTTTGTATTTCTTTGGATTCTCAGAGAGCCTTCAAAGATTCTTAGCGATTTGAGGGCACAGGAGAAAGCAAAGGAACTCAACGTCGACCTTTACTTTAATTCAGAGCGCACACAGGGCAAAATGCACCATTTCTAGGCGAACAGAGACTACCTTCCTTGGAAGGCTTCGACCTCAACAAAAACCACTAAAAAGATAAGGGTCAAAGCTAAAGTGAGATAAGTGACTGCCTAAAGATATGAGTGGGATGACCCTGATGCCTTTTTTAAACTCCGTCTTTGTGATGATTGGCAGGGCCTGGGATCTGAGGGCAAAAGTAGGAAGAAGAACATGCCCGGGCTTCTCCAGTTGGTTCAATTTAGTACTTCTGTGGATCTTAAGAGTGTCATCAAAAAACACGTTTTGAAAACTTGTGGAGGATCCTTACTGAAATGGGTGAATAAAAGGAAAGAAAAAAGCAGATATAATTTCTTAAAAATGCCTCTGACCTAGTTGGAGACAAAAAATGCATGCAGGAAAAGGGCACATTTTTTATTCTTCCTATAAAGAAGGCCAGGCAGTATGTAGAGTGCTTTTATGGAGAACACAGGGTTTTGGAAGTTCAGACACAGAGGTGAGGGAATGTTTCTAAAGCATCTCTTAAAATCTCGTGTTCTTCAGCTGGCCAGGTCTAATATTCTTTGTAGCTATTGAGTTCATAAATGACATGGCAGGTGAATATTTATGTAAGGCATAGCATGATTTCACCCAGTTTTACTTACTTTATGTTAATGATAGTTTTCATTAATACAAGGACATTTATCATTAATATATTTTTCCACTCAACGAAACTATACTTTCTCAAAGTTAATTTTACTAGATCTAATTTTTTAAAAAGGAATATAGATTATTTCTACTTAAAACAATTATATTGAATGAGAAATCTGAAACCTTGGGGCCTAATCCATACCTTTGGTCTTTATTCAGCCTTCTGGTTTTGTTATTGCCCCTTTTAACAAAAATATCCTCTGAATTTCGTTCTTTTAGGTGATCAGTTAAAATCAATCAGCATACTCTGATTTTATACTCCCTATTTTATAAGGTGTTTTTAAGTTCCACATTAAGTATTAGAAGATGTGTCCTCATGTGCCAACTGATTCCTTTGTAAAGAATAGGATTACATTGAAAACAACCTTAATGTCATGTATTTCTTTCTAATACCCATGATTAGATTATACTGCCATTAGTCAAAGGCATTCTTGCATCTAAAGGCTAAATTTGATGTCCCCGTAAAGAATCTTTAGCAGAAAAGTAATTTTAGAATAACTTTGCCTTGAGAAATATGAGTTGAGAGAAAAGGAAAATCACATTTAAAAAACCTGTGGTAAAGGGGCACATGGGTGCCTCAGTCAGTTAAGCAGCTGACTCTTGATTTCGGCTCAGGTCTTGATCTCAGGGTCCTGGGATGGAGCCCTGTGTCAGGCTTTGTACTCAGTGCAGAGTCTGCTTGTCCCTCTCCCTCTCCATCTGCCCCTTCCCTCCCCACCAAAAATAAATAAATAAAAACTAAAAAAAAAAAAAAAGAAAGACTATGGTAACTTTTTATTTTCATTATATACAATGTGGTACATTTGAAATACTAAATACAACTATAATAGCTATGAAGTTTTAGATCTGCAAAATGTGTCACCTTTCAAAAGGTAGCACCATGTTGAAATCTATCATGAAATTGACCAGGTGCAAAACAGATCAATGCTTTGCTTAACCACAGAATTCTGTGTACCTTTTGCAGAAATTGAATTTGATGCCCGGAAACATCTTTTATAGAACAAAAGGCCTTGAAACAAGTAAGCATATTGGGACAGAGCACACCCACTCCTAGCACAGAATAATACCCTGGATGTCAGTTGTTAGTTCATAATATTAGAGGTAGGTGCTAAGTCTGAGAATTTTTGAGATATGTGTTAAATTAGAAAAATAATTGGATGTTATGTAAAGAGTCGCTAACCCCAGCTACCGAGCTCCCATCTACAGTCCCTCTGGGTGCAGAGCCTGGTTTCAGGGATGCACAGCTGTGCCTCTTGGGGATAAATCTGGAGGTTGTGAATCCCTGGAGATGTCCGGGCTTCTGACTTTTTAATTTATCATCTTGTCACCTCCCACTCTTGCCTCTTTGGGGGTGAGATGAAAGAAATGAGGTATAAGGAATATTCATTTCACTTTTTAATTAAACATTTGGTTTGGTTCCAAAATATAAGACTTCACTTCACATACACAGAAAAGATGTCAGAAAAGTGTGTGTGTGGGGGGGGGGGGGATAATTAAGCCTAGAAATTATTTTCTTACACACAAGGGACTTATATTTACTTTTGCTTTAGCAGAAAAAAACCTCTGCTTGGACCCAATTGGCTTTCACATATTGTAGCCTTGGAATGAGGATATTTCTTGAACTCTGTCAGTGCAACCAAGTGCCATGCACCATAGAAGTACAACCCTACAATATTATTGTGATCTCTGATAAAAAATATTTTCTATTTTATATATATATTATGTACGGAATATTTGTCAATCTTTGGCTTTATTGTCTTTCATGTTTCATCTGAGAAAGCCTTCTTTCATGGCCTGTTTGCAAAATGGATCTGTTTATTTATGTTTATATTATATTTTAAAAGCTTTTATCAATGTGTAATTTATTAGCTCACTTGTGTAAAGTGAAAAGAACTATTTTAAAAGTAACTGATGCTTATTTTCCATCTGCATACCTTCTTTGGTGAAGTGTCTGTTCAGACCTTTTGCCCATTTTAAAATTGGGTTCTTTCTTTTCTCATTGTTGAGTTTTCTTTGTTACTTTGGATACCAGTCCTTTTTCAGATATGTGTTTTGGGAATACCTTCTCCCCAGTCCTTGGCTTGTCTTCTTGACCGTGTCTTTACAGAGCACAAGTTTTTAATTTAATGAAGTCTAACTTCCCAATTTTTTTTCTTTCCTGGATTATGCTTTTGATGCTGTATCCAAACTGCTCTTAAAAATAGTCTAGTAATGAAAAAAAAATAGTCTAGTAATGAAAGAAATTTTATTAGGCTGGTGACAAATATTAAGTAACTACTTTCTTTATATTAAAATAACACTTTGTCATAGGTGGAAAATTAAAACTTAGTTCCAGACCTTCTGTTCTTTGTATGTCCATTTTGCCCCATCTGTATACTCTTTAGAAAATTTTAATTTAAACCTTTTAAGAGTGAATAAATCAAAGCAGTTTTCCTTAGGTCCCAAAACATGTTGAAGGTCAAGGAAGTTTCTTTTTAAACTTTAAATGCCTTCCTGTTGAACTTCACTTTGTGCCTGATCTATCACCTGCTCCTTTTTCTATCACAACCCCAGGAACTAGCATCCATGACTTTACCTGGCAGGCATTTCCTCCCCAGAGCAGCACACTCCTCCTTTGATAGTTTCATCCCTCATTCTGTCAGTCCACGTTCCAGTGCATGCTCCCTGTGTCCCTGGCCACTCCTGAGAATGAGGCAGCCCAAGGCTCTTGGGGTTTGCACACCCTGTTTCTTCTGCCTGGAGTGCCTTTCCCACTGCTTCTTTTTCCTTCTGTTGCTGTCATCTACCTATCTCCACACATATACATGTATATACACATATATATGACATACAAGAACTGTACATAATTAATACATACACTTTGATGAGTTTGGAGGTAAGTGTACATCAGTGAAACAATCAGAATAATCTATGCCATACACCTATCCATCTGAAAGTTTCCTCCCACCCTTTTATCTATCTATCTATCTATCTATCTATCTATCTATCTATCTATCATCTATCTATCATCTATCTATTTATCTATCATCTGTCATCTATCTTTCTATCTATCTATCTATCATCTATCTAGTAAGAATACCTAACATAAGAACTACCCTCTTGACAAAATTTTAAGATTGCAATCCAGTATTGTTAACAATAGGCACTATGCTGTGCAGTAGATTTCTAGGATTCATTCATCCTGTTTAGCCAAATCTTTGTACCATGTGACCATCACCTCCCTGTTTTTCCTCCCCCAGCCCCTGGCACCAACCATTCCACTCTCTACTTCCAAGACTTTGGTAATTTTTGATTCATCATGTAAGTGGAATCATGCAGTATTTGTCCTTCTGTGACTGGCTTATTTCACTTAGCATAATGACCTCCAGGTTCATCCATGTTGTCACAAATGGTAGGATTTCCTTCTTTTTTTAAGGCTGAATAATGTTCCATTGCATGTAGAGACCATATTTTCTTTATCCATTCATCTGTCAGTGGACATTTATGTTGCTTCTATGTCTTGGCTATTTGTGAATTATGCTACAATGAATATGGGAGTATGGGTATCTCTTTGAGATCCTGATTCCAATTCCTTTGAACTTCTACTCAAATAGAATTTCTGGATCATCTGGTAGCTCTATTTTAGTTTTTTGAGGAACCTGCATGCTGTTTTCCACAGTGGCTACACCAATTTATATTTCCACCAACAATGCACAAGGGCTTCTTTTTTTCCACATCCTTTCTGACATTTGTTTTCTTATTTGTTGTTTGTTTGTTTGTTTTTGATAAAGCCATCCTAATAGTTACAAATGGCCAACAGGTAAATAAAAAGGTGCTCAACATCACAAATCATCAGGGAAATGCAAATCAAAACCACAATGAGATATTGCTTCTTTTTGCTTACTCATGCTAGGTAAAGATCAGCTCAGGTACTATTTCTGCCAGAGACCTTCTCTGGTCCCCTCTATCTAATAAAGTGTCCCTTATCTCTCTTGCCACAGTGGTTCTATAGTGCTCATTATGCCATATGTGAGGGCTGGTCACTTATTTATCTTCTGAAGTGTTCTTCTGTCATAGGATATGCCTTTCCTTTGTTTTCCTATATTGTGTCTAGAATGAAATCGGCATTAAGTAGATGGTCTTTTTTGAACCAAAAAACAAATGAACACATGCAAAAATGCAAAATGCTTCCCTCTGTATTATTTTCTTCCTCTTGCTTTGTTTTTTTAGAGCAGTAAAATGATAAGTATAGAGCATGAGTGATTACTCAAGGATAGTGCTGCAGAGTGTTTGTCAGTTAAACCATGTGGCCTGAACAACATAAAGAAGAATTCGCCACACAGAAATGAGCAGGCAAGGTGGAGGCGACGTCTGTGTTTGCATTTGGAAATATCTCTGAAGACTACCAGAGTCTGCACTTGCAACAAGTGGAGAAATAAATTTGAAGAGGGTTGCCAAAGATAAATAAATAAATCAGTGGAAGCATGCTTGGAAAGTGTTTATTTGTTGGGCTTTCTTAACCAAAACAAATGTTAGAACATTTGTTTAAAAGACGATCTTAGATTTCTGTTTACATCTGTTCATATGATCTTCAATTGGCCATTTAGCCTTGAGCAATAAATAAATCGTAGCGTGTTCAAAACCATATATGCTTTTCTTTTATCTTAGCCTAGAAAGATAAAGTTACCCGTTCAGCAAATGGAATATTAAGCATGTTCCTAATGAGGTTTTATGCTAGTAAGTATTCAAATTATTCCTGCTTCTCTCCTGCTGACCACAAATTCTTGGGCCTCAGCACATTGTTTGTAGATGCAAATTTGCTTAACCAATTATTTCATCAATTATATCAATACCGATGTTAGTTCTGCATGTCTGAAAATCTCAGTGTTCTTCTACAGTCTCTTGATTTCACATGCTGTGTTTCTCACAGGTCCAATGGGAACGCTAGTTCTGCCTGGCTTCTGGCTGGTTAATGGGGTGTCCATGGGTAAACCACCTCATCACGGCAGATTTTAGATTCTTCACCAGCAAAATGAGGAACTTAGAGAAAATCCTTGAATGCCTGCTCCAATGCTCATCTTCCGTGGACACATTATTGTGACATTGCCTCGTGAAGAGGTTCTACTTTAAACCAGACCATCACTGTTGGGAGGTACCCTTCTTCACTATTAAAGCAGGTTCTAGTCAACTTTAATGGGAAAATTAAGTAAGGAAACACTCTTCCCAGCGATTTGATCATTGAATCTTTCTGTGTGTTACCTTCTTCCCGGCGTTCTTCTGCCTTCTGCTCTCAAGTCAACAGATACCATATAAATGTTATCATCTTAAACTCCCTAACTAAATGAAGACAGTAACTTACAGAGTTGCTCAGTGGTGACAGAGAACATATTATGGCAACTGTGGTGGAAATTTCTCATCGATCAAATCTCATCTCTCTAATGAGATGATACCCTTTGATTTTAAATATCATTTTAAAAAAAATATGAACATGACAGTATACTTCTCACGAGCCATCCATATAAACCACACTGAGCATAGACGAGTTCTGTTTCATTTTTCTGAAATAAAGCCCATAAGAAATCTGGGGGTGCACAAGGAAGTCAAAGGGTTCATAAGACCCGTCTTGTCACTGAAAATAAGACTGCTGGAAACTCTCATGGTGGGAAGAGTTTCCCCATTTGTGCACCAGGGAGTAAAAGCCTGATGCAGAGACAGGGAATACTGTTTAGAATCTCTAAATATTTTATTAAACTGAATAGGCCAAGTAGAGAGTTTCATTCAGCTGTGGTCTGATTTATTTGGGTGATTCCTACTGGTCCCAAGGAAAGAATTCTTAAGTTGTTAGATTACTCAGATAACAAGCAAATTCTGAAAAATTAATGATAAATGTCATGGGCAACATAAATCTCAGTGATAGTGTGATCTAGTTGTTGACCATTGCTTTCACTTTTATGGATTGCAGTTTAGGGAAAAATAATATCTTGTGCTCAAGCTCTGCATTAAACAGGGGCAGCGGTGTCAGGAGAGAAAGCCCTAACTCTTGACAAATTACAATTCTAGGCTATTCTTCCACCCTCTGACATGGATTTTTTACAGCCTGTAGCATTGAAGAAGGTCCTTACAGCTCCCTTCCCCTACCACCTAGTGTTTTTTAAAAATATGTTTTGTTTTATATTTTATATTTATTTAATTAACATAATGTATTGGTTTCAGAGGGACAGGTCTGTGATGCATCAGTCTTACATAACACCCAGTGTTCATTACATCACGTGCCCTCCTTAATGTCCATCACCCAGTTACCCCATCCACCCACCGCCCCCACCCCCAGCAACCCTCAGTTTGTTTCCTATGATTAAGAGTCTCTTATAATTTGTCTCCCTTTCTGGTTTTGTCTTGTTTTATTTTTTCCTCTCTTCCCCTATGCTCCTCTGTTTTGTTTCTTAAATTCCACCTATCAGTGAGACCAGATGATCAGCGTCTTTCTCTGATTGACTTATTTCGCTCAGTGTTTTGACAATCCTGCAGTCAAAAAGGGAGCATTTCAAAATAAGGTACGACAATCCAGGATATTAAAGTGGAATGGGAGTGTTTTTAATAATCCAAGTAAAGCAAAATTTGGATTATTAAAAACACTCCCATTCCACTTTAATTTAATTTAATAAAAATGGTCACTAGCCAGCCCTAATGTACTGGTAATAATACTTAAGTCTCTTTCATCTGCCTAATGGCAAAAAGATTTAACCCCTAGCAAACAACCACCATAACAACACAATCAAGAGAAAGGGTCTGTGGGCCTAGGAAAATCATCTGAACGGTGGACAGTTTCCCGAGGGACCTCCGGGGTGAGTGTGTAGGGATCATGCTCTGTCCAGAATGATGCTGTTCAACTGGTCATGACATAGAAATATTGCCAGATTTTTCATGTTTTCCACAGAAACCAGAACGTAAAAACCTCCCAATTTAAAAATCATGCCTCAATGTTAAGTGAATCTTGGCAGGCGAAAACAAGCCATGTCCACAAACCCAGTGTGGCCTGTGGGTCACCAGTGTCTCACCTGCTAAAGTGAGAGAGATGGTTTGAGAAAGGGACTATTGAGGAGTGCTGACCTAAGGCAGAGTTGAGCTGGGAGGAGGGGGTGGAGAAGCAGAAGGAGAAGGAGGCAGCAAGGAGGTCAGTGAAATAAAGTGCATCAGGGCATTAGAAAAGGATAGAGATGGGGCAGACAGAGAGAGAGGAGAAGGGAAGGAAGAAAATAGTGTGAAATCAGGTGAGCAATGAAGCAGGGGGCAAGCAAGCAGGATGAGGTGAGATCTATACCCTGTCCCTGGAACTCACATCCCAACAGATAAGGCTGAAGGCAATCCACCATATTGGGCCCATAAGGTTACTTTTGACCTTTGCCACTGATAGGAGTCAAGCATCAGGGGGATAAATGTCATTTAGGGACGGGAAAAAGACACAGATAGTAGGAAATTGGAAAGCATTATGCACACTTTATTTATTTGAGAAGCCTGACCCTTAAAGGAAAGAAAGTGATCAGAGACTATGGAGATAAGGTGAAGTCAAGAGAGAAATAATTTTCCTGGTTAAGGGAAGAGATCTGTTCAAGTGGAAAGCAGAAGTGAGAAAAGCAGCAAGGAGGACAGTGAATGAAAAGTGCTGGAGGAAAAGAGGAAACGGGCTGAAATCTCCCAAGCGTTTATTTAAATATGCTTCTGCTTGCACCTATTTTTAAAATGACACTATGCCCTATCATTCCGGAAGCTCCTATTATTTCACACACTCACGGCTTATTAAGTGCAGTTTGTTCTGGGGATTATAACCCCTAAGTGATCTGGACACAGCACGTTATTATCAAGCTTTAAATTCATCTAATCTAGCTGCTGTGCTTCAAGAGAAGGTATCTTTAGACACCCACAATATAATAACTAGGAGGGGAGATCAGGAAAATCTAATTAACTCATCGCAGGCCTTCCCCTCCCCCCACCCCGACTGACGAGTCTGCACGGTTCTGTAAATCTCACGGATGGGTCCTTCTATCTGCATCCGCATCCTGGCACAAGAGAGGCAGACATTTCCACCTGCCGATGTGCTGGCTGCCTCCTGCCATCCCTGGTGTGCAGCCCCGGAGCTCGGAGCCAGCCTGCTGTCCGCGCGCCCGGTCTGCTCAGCAGAGCCCGGCCGTCCTAATTGCCTCCCTTTGGGTTTTCGTCTCATCTACAGGGGAGCTGGTTTCCGAAGGTCTGCATCCTTTGTGGAAGCAAAAAAATATGAAACCCAGTGTGATTTCCTGTTCTGTGACTCACGCCCCATCTGGCACAGCCGGGGATTGAAACATCGTCTCTGGGCCACCAAGTATTTAAAATGTAGCTCATCGTCGGAGGTTTCCACAGCCCGTTCAAAGCCTATATTTTCCGTTGGTTAAATATTTAGTATTGGCAACATGAATTTGGATTCTTTCATCCTCTGGCAAATTAGCTCTTTGTGACTATTAGGGATGCCTCATGAGATTGCACAGCCTTACTTCGTTCCTCAATTTTAAGCTGGTTCGGCCCTGGGGGCTGGGGGCTGCGCTCGGGGCATCTGTAACACACCTTACATTTGGCCGCCTTGCCACCCTCTGTTCCTGTGTCCCTGTGCGAAGCACATGTCCGGCTCCTCGTCATTCCCAGACCCCAAGTCACTCTGGGCTGCAGTAGAAACGTCATCCTTCTGCCCGGTCATCTGACTCCTGTACTTCATCCCCTAGTATTCCTTTTCCTGAATCACTGCAGAAACAGCTCTATTAAGATATCAGGCTTCAGGCGCATCAACTCTTTCAATTGCCTTTATTCCATTCTCTTCTTAGTCCTCACCACCCCCGTCTTCCTTCCCTCTCCAAAGCTGGCCAGAAGCCACCTTCTCGTCCAGGGGCCTGTCGGTCTCTGCGATTCTGGGATGGGCACTTTCTTGTTTCCCCGCCTCCCTTCGGATGATTCCTCCTCGGTCTTCCTCATTCACCCATTTTCTTTCCCCAGTCCTTCAGCTGTAGGTGTTCTTTAAGACCTTCTGGCTGCACTCTCCTCTTCACGGTGCCATCTAGCATGCTGGATCTTAGCTCTAACTCTTAGAGCCAACTCCGATCTGTCTCCCATTCAGGGCACTAAGTGGAATGCGGCTCTGGCTTGGCTTCCAGGGGGAAGCGTGTCACTATTTCTGTCCTATTCTCAGTTCGCGTGCCTTATTCCTGTCACCCTTCCTCGCCGTCTCTCAACCCCCACGTCCCCCTGGACAAACACCTGGAAGAAAACTGCAGGTGTCTAAATGGGCCAATGCAACGTAGTGAATGAGAGAGGTCACGGAAAGCAGTCTGCTCTGCTCCCTTCCTAGTTGCAGAATCCTGGCAAGGCATCCAACCTCTGTGTGCCTCTGTTTCCCCTATCTGTAACAGTTGGAATATTAATGAGCCGTACTGCATAGGTTTTTATGATCATAAAATGAGTTACTATATTTAAAAGACTGAGAATAGCCTCTGACACACATTAAGAGCTGTGTGGACGTTCGCTATTATTATAAAACACAGTTTTGTTCGCTAACCTACATTTCTAGCACCAATCTCTCTCCTGAGCTCTAGGGGCAGATTAGTGTCTTGACCTCCATGCTCCCCAAGCTCCTGACAATAGGATCAAAATCCAATTTCTCTTTACCTACGTCTACCAGCCTGCTTGAGCATTATCTTCCTGGGCTTTTAAAGAAAAATCATCATTATATCCTCCCAGCATTCTTGTTTGAATCTCCTCAGTCACTTTAATTTCTTTATCTCTTTTACCCTCCAAATATACCCTCTGCAGTGTTACCTCTTCCCTTTTTATCCATTTCATTCTTCTAGTTCCATTGTCAGTGATCTAGGTCAGGCTTTCTTCTCTAGTTTGGACAATGGAAGGTCTCCCAACCGATTCTTCTTCCGTTTTTCCATACCACCCAACCCATCCTCCAGTCCTGCCTGCCTCAGCCCGTGCGATGTTCAGACAGCACCGCTGGGCTCTGCACGCATTCAGGGGGAGAGCCAGAAAGAGCCCTTCTGCTCCGATCACATCAGCTTGAAAAGGGCAATGCCTACGTGAACACTGTTTGGGGCATAACATCGTTATTCCCTCAAATCTCTAACATGGAAGTCTATTTTGCCACATTCAGACATTTAACTTTCAAAAGCAGTCCCAAGGCTGCTGGTATACACAGGTGTGGGTCCATTATGGACCCTTGTCCCCTAAAATAGCTCCTGGCAGGTCATAGGTGCTCATTCTATGTGTTTCAAATAATTGAATGAATCAGTAATGCATGCAAAAGCTCATAAAGGAAACACAACAAATGTGTGTCGGGGCCATGACCCATCTTAGACACTGTCCCTCCCATTTTTCCATGTAAATATTGTATAAATATTCTATTTCTCCACTTCCGTGAACAAGGCCAACTCTATGCCAATGTGGGATGAAGTGATCCAACGTACCAGACTATCAAAAATTATCTCCTCGATGGGGCGCCTGGGTGGCTCAGATGGTTAAGCCTCTGCCTTCGGCTCAGGTCATGATCCCAGGGTCCTGGGATCGAGCCCCGCATTGGGCTCCCTGCTCCGCGGGGTGTCTGCTTCTCTCCCTTCTTCCTGCTCGAGCTCTCTCTCACTATCTCTGTCTCTCTCAAATAAATAAATAAAATATTTAAAAAAAAAATTATCTCCTCGACTTCCATGCCATGTGACTGAAATTCCTAACACAGGAATTTCTCTTTAGGTTCAAGTACTGGAAAGAGAAGAACACTATTAAAAGTTCAAATGATCTCGGGCACCTGGGTGGCTCAGTTGGTTAAGCGACTGCCTTCGGCTCAGGTCATGATCCTGGAGTCCCAGGATAGAGTCCCGCATCGGGCTCCCTGCTCGGCGGGGAGTCTGCTTCTCCCTCTGACCCTCCTCCCTCTCATGCTCTCTGTCTCTCATTCTCTCTCTCTCAAATAAATAAATAAAATCTTTAAAAAAAAAAAAGTTCAAATGATCTCTTTAATACATCTGCATGATTTTTTTCCCTTTTCTGGTCAATTAGCTCCAGTCATTGTCACACAGTGAGTGGGCACTGGTTGAAAGATACGGCTTGGTGCCAAGTTGGAGCCAGGTATGCACCACGTGGGGCCAAGGCACAGGGTGACTAGAATTCAGGAAAGAGCAGGAAGGTTGAGGGCCGAGGGCCAGAGGCTGTGCTAATGAACACTGTATGAGAAAGAAAGGGAGCAAATTCAAGCTTGGGGGGGCGGGTGGCAGAAGGTAAACGGCAGACAAAGGGTCAAAGTCACCCTGTATCTGAAAGAGCAACCAGGCTGTTCCCTGGGACCTGGAGTTGGATTAGCAGCCCTTTAAATGCTCCTGACTGCAGCAAGCTCATACCACCGCCTCCCAAGTGCAGCCCAGAAAGGTCAAGTGCGGACAGTGCCTGCACTTCTGGCAGTGGCTGCGATTACCAGGTAGGTTCTCATGCTCCGGCTTCTGCAGCTGCTTACTCGTTGTGAGCCCTGACAGCAGACGGCTGGCTTCAAATGCAGCCGAGTTGACTGTGGATGCCGCCCTGTGGCTGAGCTCACAGCGCACACAACGCAGACCTGCGCCTCGTTGGGTGAGTGACCCCTGGCCATTTACTTCTACTTGCTATGCCTCATTTCTTCCTCTGTGAAATGGGACTAATAGAAACAGCCCCCTGAGAGAGCTACAAAAAGGAATGGCTAAAATAATACCTGTAAAGTGCTCAGTAGGGTGCATATTACCAAAGCTCCATAAAAGCTAGCTCTCATTATTCCTACTGGTAGTGCAGAAAGGGGAATGCGCCCAGCAGATTGTGTCACTCGTAGAAGTAAGCTTCCCAGAGTGACTGGACTCAGGATGGTAAGCTTTGTGGAGAGAGGAGAGATGGAGTCAAGTGTGAAGCCCCCTGTTGGGTCTAGTTTGGGTGAATCTGCACAGGAAGGACCAAGGCAGCCAGAGGGCACCCAGAGTTGGCAGAGATCTTGCTGGGGAAATAATAATAATTGTAATAATAATAATGATGATGATGATGATAAATCTTGGAAAGCAAAATGTTGTTGCTTTATAACTTAGCCCCCGGCCACTCCTGACTTAACCAGCATGGCCAACCAGGAAAAGTTACTTCGGGAAACATTCTTGTTCATGAAAGGGCCCACCAAAGGGCTGAGCACACATTTTTGAAATGCAAACAGCTATGCAGTACCTCCTCCGTTCATCAGACAAATATTTATTTTGTATCTACTATTTGTGGAGCAATGCCAGGTGCTAAGTGTACAATGGTGAGGAGAAAGGTCTCTGCTTCTGCTCTCACAAGGCAAACATATGTCCCTACTGGCTCAGGATGAACCATGTGATTACTGCAGACATTGCCAGACTTCTTAACCTATAAATGCCTCTGCACACCTGAGGTACTGATGGTCTCTGCAACGACTGAGTACTGCTCTATATTTTTTTCCACCCGGAAACATGAATAATAAGCCCGCAGAACAAAGTAGAAGAGGATTTTGCCATAGAATCAACTTCTCCTCTTGACCATTTCTTTATTTCAGTATAAGAATAAGCAAACCAAGACACAAAAAAATGTGGGAGGGGAGTAACCATCATAAATTATAGATTGTCCTTGAGGAAACAATATCTCCTCTGGGAAATTAACCTCCAAAAATAAGTATGCAGCATTACAAAGACAGGTGAATAAAAGTGTCATCAGTACAGTAGTTATAATACTGAGAAAATGGGAATTCCTTCAATAAATTATATCCTATCCATGAAATGAAATACTATGCTGCCAAGAAAAATAATAATGTAGAATAACAGTGATGGAGAAAAAGTCATGATACATTAGATTTTAAAAAGGCGGTAAGCAAAATACAGAGAGTACAATTCCAATTTTGTAACGTGTGTGTGTGTGTGTGTGTGTGTGTGTTGGTGGGGATTATATGAGATTATTCCTGAGAGATGAGATTTCAGGCATGTGTTTTTCTTATTTCTTTGTCTCCTCCTACAGGTTTTTTTTTCATATTTCCATTGAACATAAATTATTTTATAATCAGAAATGTGTAAACACACCAAAATTTTAGGGAAATAATAACATAAAGTGATACTAAATGGATTTAGATAAAAGAACATACTGAAATTCCTCTTTGCTATGAAAAGCAATCTGTCTCAAATATGAATGTGACATAATTTTTTAAAACATTACAATAAAAAAAAACATTACAATAAAGAGTCCAGTTAAAAAATAAATCACAGGTGAATTGGATGGGGTCATTCAAATTAAAAATGAATTTTTCTGCTCAGCACCATTAGCTGCAGGGGAAATGCAAATTAAAACCACCATGATATAGCACAACACATCTATCAGAATGACTGAAATGAAAACATGGTGATAACTCCAAATGCTGGTGAGGATGCAGAGAAATGGGATCACTCATACCCTGTTAGTGGGACTGTAGAATGTCACAGCCATTCTGGAAAATAGTTTGCTGGTCTCTTTCAAAACTAAACACACACTTGCCATGTGACCCAACAGTTATCCCAGAGAGATGAAAATTTATGTTCACGCAAACGATGTACATGAATGGTTCTAAAAGCTCTATTTGTAAGCAGCCCAAACGGGAAACAACCCAAATGCCCTTCGGTGAATAAATGGTTTAACAAACAGTGGTTTATCCATGCAGTGGAATAAAAAACAACAAACCACTGATAACAAGCAACTACTTGGATGAATCTCAAAGGAATTCTACTGAGTGGGAAAGTCAGTCTCAGCAGGGTGCATACTGTATGACTCCATTTGTAGAGCATTTGTGAAATAACAAAACTATAGAGACAAAGAACAGATTTGTGGTTTTGAGGAATTAGGGATGGTGGTTACATGAAGCTACACAAGTGATAAAATTGCACAGAACATGCATGGGCATGCACGCACACACACACATGCACACACGCACACACATGTGCTTGTAAGACGGATTATACCCATGTCGGTTGGTCAGTTTTCTGGTTTAATAGTATACTGTAATTATGTAAGATGTACTGGTGCAGGAAGCTTTATGAACAGTGCGTGGAACCTCCTTGTATATTGCGGTGTTTTTCTTTTGTTTGCCACCGTCCTGTGAATCCGTAATTATTTCAAGATGAAAAATTTAAAAAGTATGTGCATAGGAAGAGATGAAATAAAATGGGCAAAATTGATAATCATTGAAGCTAATGGGTAGCGGCAGGTTAATTATCTTATATTTTATTTTTCATATATTTGAAAATTTCCTGTATAAAAGAGTAAAGAAAAGCATTTTTTTTAAGATTTTATTTATTTATTTGAGAGAGAGAGAATGAGAGAAAGCACATGAGAGGGGGGAGGGTCAGAGGGAGAAGCAGACTCCCCGCTGAGCAGGGAGCCCGATGCGGGACTCGATCCCGGGACTCCAGGATCATGACCTGAGCCGAAGGCAGTCGCTTAACCAACTGAGCCGCTCAGGCGCCCGAAAAGCATTTTTTAAAATGAAATTTTAGGGGCTGCCTGAGTGGCTCAGTTGGTTAAGCATCTGACTCTTGATTTCAGGTCAGGTCATGATCTCAGGGTCCTGTATTATAGTCAGACATGGCTCTGGGATAGCCCATCAAAAATAAATAAATAGGGCGCCTGGGTGGCTCAGTTGGTTGGGCGACTGCCTTCGGCTCAGGTCATGATCCTAGAGTCCCGGGATCGAGTCCCGCATCGGGCTCCTTGCTCGGCAGGGAGCCTGCTTCTCCCTCTGACCCTCCCCCCTCTCATGTGCTCTCTCTCTCTCATTCTCTCTGTCTCAAATAAATAAATAAAATCTTTAAAAAATAAATAAATAAATAAATAAGAGGTTTAAGGATCATGCAAATTTAGTCGAGGTTTATTCTACGTCCTATTTTTTCCCTTTTACTTTTCATTAATGTAATTTTTTTTTTAAAGATTTTATTTATTTGACAGAGAGAGACACAGCGAGAGAGGGAACACAAGCAGGGGGAGTGGGAGAGGGAGAAGCAGGCTTCCCACTGAGCAGGGAGCCCCATGTGGGGCTCGATCCCAGGACCCTGGGATCATGACCTGAGCCAAAGGCAGACGCTTAATGACTGAGCCGCCCAGGTGCCCCTCATTAATGTAATTTTTTCTGCATTATTCCAACATTCTCTTTTCATTTGGAGAATGTCAGTATACTAAATGTAAGAATGTTAAGGTGGTTTCTGGTTTGCCGGTTCATAAGAGCTGCTTCCTCTCCCCTCAGAAAAGCTAATAGTCTCTAGAAACTTGTAAGCAATAGAATTGGCCGCATCAAATTGCAAACTTAAATCCATCAATCAATTCAGATCTGCTAAAAAGGCAAGGACACCAAGTCACAGACTGCTCTCCTAGATTTATTTCTCTCTAAATAACCCAAATCTTGATGAAAATCCATGTTAGCAATGCATACCATAAGATGACTAGGTTAAAATGCTCAGTTAAAGGAAAGCATCAAGTAAACATCTTTTTCTTTATCTTAGTATGATAGGCAGAAAATTTTCGGTAATATTCTTAGCAAAAGATTTTGGTGGGTATTCTGTGACTAAATAATCAATTTTTATCTTAGACATATCAGAGTGGTGAGTATGTGCAAGGAAAAATGGGAAAAGATAATTCCAGGGAAACCAAATCTAAAAAGAAAATTATTTAGGACAGTTAATACGAATACTAAAAATGAAATGCCTCATGTTGCTAATAAAATTGGAAGATGCAAATTTAAATATATTACCAGAAGGACTGCTCGGATTATGCGAAGCACATTTAAATACGCACATTTGAAAACAAATTAAATGTCACTAACGATTTTTCTAGGTCTTTTTTTAGTGAATTGCTTAACATAAACCTCCTACCAATTATTTATTTAGAACTTAGTCTGTGAGCACCTACTATGCACTGCCATTGTGTGAACCACAATATGCTGAGATTGCATTTTATAGGCACGCCCATTTGCAAATCAGACTCCAAAACCTTTCCCGGTAGCTAAACATAATTGCAAATAAATAAAATTAGTTTAAAGAGAAGGTGTTCTCTATATTTGGACCTATTTATAAATGAGAAATTTTCTACAAACGGGCATTAATATTTACGTTCATATATGTGGTGTTTCCAGTGTCTTAATGAATCTTTCTTTCCTGAAACAAATTGACTTCATGCTCTTTCATGCTTTCAACCATTAGAAAGGCTGTTTTTTATGTAAATTATTCTACACGTCAGGAAAATTTATTTTTACGCTTTTTTATTTTACTAGCTTGCCTGTGTTGTTTAGGGACTACTCTGATAAATTATGCTTTTATGCTTTAGTCTTAAATACAGGATTTTAAAATATCGTCTTCAGCATCATAGGAATCTGCACTGTGAGACTGCTGTTTCAGTTGAAATTTTAGCCACTATTTCAGCATAGATTTGCCATTTTCTTTTGGTTTTTCATGTTTATTCCTTAATCAGCATTTTTAAAAATTGTGATCCTAAAGCATTTTCATATGATTCAAAAATTTAAATAGTTAAAATATTAATGTGCTTAACCTCTCTCCTAAAAAGTAAAACGGAGATGTTGGATATTATTCAAAGGTATTGTGTGAGAACAGGACAATTGCGAGTGAACACCAGGAGACATGATGTTGACCCCGGTCACATCAATGCCAGGTGTCTCTGTCCTTGAATTCCCTTCCACGACTCTGTAGTCATCTGCTCCATCAAATGCGGTGACTTGTACAGTCAGAAAAAGTCTATTTGATCATGTGAAAATGTATAGACATTCACAAACAGACAAACTAGTCAAACTAGGGGTACACAAACAATGAGAAAACCTTGTGCATTGCCAACGCTGGTCTTTCTCTTGCTTTGTTTTTTCTAGCTTATCTACGCAAAAACCATTTAAAAAGCAGCCACACCTTTAGGTGCTTAGCTATACAGCAGTGAACCAAATGGACAGAGTTCCTGTCTTCATTCTAAATTGTTCCTGCCCAGGGGTGTCCTGGTGGCCCAGTCCACTAAGCGTCTGCCTCCGGCTCAGGTCATGATCTCGGGGTCCTGGGATGGAGCACCACATCGGGCTCTCTGCTCAGCAGGGAGTCTGCTTCTCCCTCTCCCTCTGTGCTTTTTCTCTCTCTCAAATAAATAAATAAGGTTGTGGAGAAAGGGGAACCCCTTACACTGTTGGTGGGAATGCAAGTTGGTACAGCCACTTTGGAAAACAGTGTGGAGGTGCCTCAAAAAATTAAAAACAGAGCTACCCTATGACCCAGCGATTGCACTCCTGGGTATTTATCCCAAAGACACAGCTGTAGTGAAAGGAAGGACCATATGCACCCCAATGTTCATAGCAGCAATGTCCGCAATAGCCAAACTGTGGAAAGAGCCGAGATGCCCTTCAACAGATGAATGGATAAAGAAGATGTGGTCCATACATACAATGGGATATTACTCAGCCATCAGAAAGGATGAATACCCAACTTTTACATCAACATGGATAGGACTGGAGGAGATTACGCTAAGTGAAATAAGTCAAGCAGAGAAAGTCAATTATCATATGGTTTCACTTATTTGTGGAACATAAGGAATAGCATGGAGGACATTAGGAGAAGGAAGGGAAAAATGAAGGGGGGGGAATCGGAGGGAGAGATGAACCATGAAAGACTATGGACTCTGAGAAACAAACTGAGGGTTCTAGAGGGGAGGGGGATTGGGGGGATGGGTTAGCATGGTGATGGGTATTAAGTAGGGCATGTACTGCATGGAGCCCTGGGTGTTATACGAAAACAATGGATCGTGGAACACTACATCAAAAACTAAGGATGTATTGTATGGTGACTAACATAACATAATAAAATAAAATTTAAAAAAAAATCTTAAAAAAAATAGCTTCTGCCCAGACCCAAATCTTGCTAGGTGTTCGGGGCCCCAAGAGAACAGGGCTCACTCGTGCTTGCTCTCTCTTTCTCTCTGTGTCTCTCTTAGCTGGGTTTTTCAGGCGCCTGCCTTAGTTTCTCTCGGCCACATAAAGCTCCATCTCAAATCTCACCTCCTACAAATATTCCTGGAATAATACTTCTGGGGGGAGTTCATCCTATTCTGGCTTTCCTACATGATCTCTTGGTCTTTAATAATTTAATGCTGAGCTCTTATTGACTTTAATTGCTAATGTCTCATTTTCCTTTTATCTTTTTCCTCAGCCTTATTTTACACGTTGTTTTTTCCCTCTCAGTGTTTCCTCTCACACATTTATTTATATTATCAGACCTACTGATCTGATATTCGACCAGAAGGAGCTGTCTCAGACGGGCACCACTGGAGTGAAGGGCTGACCACATCCTGTGTACAGCCACTTTGGAAAACAGTGTGGAGGTGCCCTGTGAACATGCATCTCCCTCCTGGGGCACTCAAGGGGATAACCTCTTCCCTGCTCCCTCTGCATTTCCACAGTTCCAATGTCTAACTGCCCGCGGACCCTCCCTTCCTGAATGCCCTGGTGGGACCTCACATTTAGTAGATGCTGAAGTGAATTCACTACTGTTCCTTCTCTTCCAGGTCCCCCCACCCAAAGTGCCTAGTTTTTCTGGGTTTTGTTTTTTGTTTTGTTTTGTTTTTTGATTTGGTAATGCTATATTCCCAGTCACCCACACAAGGACCGAGTCTTGCTCTATTTTTCCTCTCATGGACCATTATTCATGCTTCTTCCTTGTCACTCACATCTGACTCTTCCTCTCTATCCCCTAAGCCAAAAGCCTGCAATAAGCCATTGCGCACACCACCAAAGCTGTCTGCCCATGAATTTCTTTGCTTCCTTTTAATTACCCTACCCAACACTGTGAGGCAAATCAGCTGGAATGCCTAGATCTTTATATTCATTCTTTTATATTGCAGTAATGAATTTCGGCCTTAAGCCCTAGGGTCCCCCGCCCATCACACCCTCTGCACTAGAATGTCAGGTATCTGAGAGCAAGAACCTTGTCTCTGCCCTTGCACACGTACGCAGTCAGTAAATACTAACTGAGAGAATTCGTTAATGCCCGCTCACCAACAAGACAGTATCTGAGAATATATGTCTTGGTCCAAATGAAGATTTTTAAATTATTATGAATATCTTTCTGAATTTCAGTTTCATTCCTACGTAGTGCACAAACCACGTGGCATAAATTCTCAATCTTTTTCACTAGCTGAGGGGAAACCAAAAATCATCTCAACTAGAAAATAAACTTACAAGAAAACTGTCACATTCTACTATAATTTGACCTGTCCACAATTACAAAATAAGCCTTTCTGTAATGTCAACCTTTGTTGTTGACATCCTTGGATCACCGTCTTACCTGTGTTTATCCAGCACCGAGACTACCCAGAGGAACAATGAACAAAGAGGATGAGAACGCTGCAGCACTTTTAGAAAGATAAAGAAAACATTTAAAGAGCATCCGTTCGACACATGGAACAATTTGAGATTTTAAAAACTTATTACTAATTAGAAATAATGCTCTTAAAATTTGAAAGATCTCAAACACTTAAGCAGCATCTTGCTAGGTGAAAGGAATAAAAGCTTAAGAATATTACTCACTTGAATGTAATGTCCATATCTGAAAACTAATTTCATCACTTCTGTCTTTGTACATGCGTAATAAAATACAACCAAATAAAAATTTTAGATGCTTCAAAAAAATTATAGATCCTGAATTTCTTTAAAAAAATTTAAAAAAAAAATTTTATTTATTTATTTGAGAGAGAGAGAATGAGAGACAGAGAGCATGAGAGGGAGGAGGGTCAGAGGGAGAAGCAGACTCCCCGCTGAGCAGGGAGCCCGATGCGGGACTCGATCCCGGGACTCCAGGATCATGACCTGAGCCGAAGGCAGTCGCTTAACCAACTAGCCAAAGGCAGTCGCTTAACCAACTGAGCCACCCAGGCACCCAATTCAGGATTTTTTTAACATTTTTTTCGATTGAAGTGTAGTTGACACAGTGTTACATTAGTTTCAGGCATACAACATAACCATTCAGCATCTCTACACATTGCGCTGTGCTCACCAGGAAGGTAGCTACATCCACCACCACGCAGTGCTTTCTCAGTACCATTGACAATAGTCCCTATGCTGTGCTTTTTCTTCCCATGACTTATCCATTCCATCACCGGAAGCCTGGACTATTTACTTGCGTGACTGAGGACACTTACCTTAGTTGGAGTCATTTGGGTTGGTCATGTAGTCATGGACTAACCCTTTTCCTTTCACTAATACCAGAGACCAACACCTCCCCTGGATCGTGACTCATTCATGCCCATTTTATAGTTTCTGAACATTTTTGTTTGTATATGGGATATTGGTCCCGAGGCTTGGCTGGTTTCAAACTTTTGGAAAGCTCACTTACATTACTGTGCATTTCAGCTACCCTGTTAGCTGATGTTCTTGGTTCTTCATTTAATCGTTAGTCAGAATGATGACAGAACCTGAAATTGCCTTTTGCCATAAAAGGACCTCTCAGTTGACAGCCATTAAAACATTTTCACATGGTGTCAAACAAAATATGTTGTTTGGCATTCTCTTGACCAAAATGGTTGGACTTTTTTCTTGCCATCTGCCTAAAATGTGTGTAACAATAATAAGTGAAGTGTCTTCGGTATTTATTAAAATAGCTGTAGGATAAACACATTTATCATATCATCTCATCCTCATAACAACCTGAGAATTGGGTACGACCCCTCCGTGCAAAGGTGAGAAACAGGTTTAGAAGTGCCCACCGCTGGTAAGCTGCAGGGATACAGACCTACATCTGAACAAGTCTGAGATGATTTCACACTGATCCACAGCTGAGTACCATGAGCTACTGAGGATTTGGGAAAGATTGCTACTTAGGCGAACATGTCTTGATGCCTTCATTTTGAAATAGAGGAGTGGAGAGAAACTTATTAAGAGGCCTGAGGGATCTTTGGGTGAAGAGACGACGAGGATTAGCTAAATGGTCGGGGGTGCTGGGGGGCGGGGGATGAGGTGTGGACGGGAAGGTTGCTAAGGCTGCAGTACCAATAGGATTTGCCCGCTGATTCCTTCTAGTCCTCCAAAAAATAGGAAATAGAATTGGATATCACGGATGAGGACTCTTTAGTGCCGAGAGAAGTGGGAAAATGATTTCACATCTAGTCTCTGCTCTCTTCATCTCGGCTTCCTGGCTTTTCAAACCAAATGTGCTATGCACTGTAGCTGTTCTCGTACCCGGCTGTAGCCGGCGCCTCGGGGGGCAGGGAAGGGCTCAGGGGGAGCCTCGTGTGCGTCCCTAGCATGAGCCCCGCTCCACGCTGGTTCCCCCGTTTGCTCAGTCACCGTCACGGGGTGCCTTCACATCCTGGTGTGACACGGTGAGGGCCAAGCAGTGTGCATGGGGGGCCAGGGTGCAGTAAAACGTTTTCGGTGACTAGTGTTTCATGTCCTGTATCTTCTAGGATTGACCCGTGCATGTGTAGCTTCCTGTAACCAGAGAAAGGACTTACCCAGCTTTAGCTCAGCAGGACCACACATAACAAGATCATTTCAATACACCTGCATGTAGTATCATAGGGACGTGTTTTTGATCAGTGGTTTTCAAATGTCTTTTAGGAGGGGATTCTTTCCTTCAAAATGAAGCCCAGTAATTGAAAAACATATGGAGATCTGAGCTGATTATTGAGATATAAATGAAAATGTACGAAGAATAATAATTTCCACTAGAAAAAAATATATGGGGCAGATGGGAAGATGGGTCTCCTTAAGCCAGGCCTGGACCCAGAACCACCCCAAATGCCTCAGGCCAGCCCATCATCACTTCTGTCTGGAAACCTGGAGACATAGCTCTCCATTCATAGTTAAATTACAGATAACACCAGAATATAATTAGAGCACACAGTTTCAAAATTGCCTCTAAATAATGCCATCCAGGCCAATAAGACTTGATTTTTGCCAAATTGAAATATCAGCATATTTTTAAAATGAAAGTGTTAATTAGAAGAAAGTTTGGTCAACCAGGAAACTTAGTGAAATGATAATCGCAGAGAAAACATTGGCAGTATCCCCGAGAACATGGCAGGAACAGAATCTGATGGGAATTACCAATCTGTAACCCTAACACAGGTAATTAGAACAGCAAGAACAACCAACTTGCTTTTATAACTATGAGCCAGATTTTGTACTAAGTACTTTACCTATATTAACTCCGCTAATCCCCCTGAACCCCTATGAAGTAGATTATTATCCCCACTTCACATGAGAAAACTGAGACCCAGAGAATTTAAGTTACTCAAGGTCACAGAGAAGTAGAGCCAGAATTTCAAGATAGGTAATCTGGTCCACAATCTGTGCTCCATCCGGGTAAGATGAACTGACCAGGCAATCTCACCTGATACCATAAGTAGTCCCGTCCTTGTAGGCCAACTTGACTTCTCTGATGTTCGAAATGCAATCTTCTAACGATGAGAAGTTTTGCCATGTAGTTCTGCCTACGGAAATCATGTTGTCCGATCTGACTGATCGTTTTACTTCAAAGGGTTAAATATTAAATCAGCATTTTGGTTTTAATCATCTGTCTTATTTAATGAAATCCCTCTAAACCATTTCCTCTTGATTTGCTGAAAGGTGACATTTGTGGACCTACAGAGCTGAAGGCCAAGCCTGAGCCATGGTCATTGACCCCATGGCCATGACCCACCATCGTTGGTGCATTGCATGGGCCGGCCCATCCCATCACTTTGCTACTTGCCTCCTTGCTTCTATTTGTTCCTGTTACGAGACCAGTTCCAGAATGTAAGGCCATTCTGGCTGTCCCAGCCTTCAGGTCAATAATCAACACTAGTGGTACTCCTACACACCCTGGAAAGGTGAAACCCTGTCTAAGGCTCATGGAAATAAGCCCGTGGACTGAAAAGGAAAGCAAGGAGCTCGATAGAGCATCCAGCTGATAACAGACTTAGATCCAGCTGCAAAGTGAACAAGAAATGCCATGTCTCCTAAGGTCCTGGAGCAGCTAAAGATTGCCCTAATGATGCCCTCTTTCTTACCATTAATGCCACATGCCCACTTTGGTGTTCTCCTCTATCACTGGTATATGCAAACTTTGAATGGCCCTAGCTCCGTGGTGGCACCCAGGCCCTGGTCTCTCCCGCTTCCCCCATTTCTGACTCAGAAGCAGCAACCAATCTAAAATCGATCCCACTTCCCTTAGACCCTCCTTTGAGTCCTTCTTCCCCTTCACCAAAAGATAAGGTGTTTCCTGTTTCACTCTCATGGAATGGCATTCCATGGTTCTGGAGTGTCCTCTCTCCTTGCATCTAGTCAAATAAATCTGATTTTGTCTAACTGGTGGCCTTTGAGCCCTTGGCACCTCATCTAGATCCAACACCTGGGTCCTGAGGCTCCTAGCCTGGGTTCAGTCCCCTTGGCCTCAACTTGCTGCTGTTTTAATGAGTCTAATTTCCAGTCTCCAAGACATGGTCTGTGACTCATGGCCAGTTCACCAGGCCCTTCTGTTAGCTTAAATTCCCACTTCTTGAGAAAGGCACTAATGTGCACTGGTAGAGCAGGGAATTGTTATTCACACAATCCTGATTATAAGAAGTACTATGTAAGCTTGCATAAATTACTTAAAACCTTGGAGCTTCCGGTTCCTCACTGGTAACATGAAAATAATATCTACCTCATCTAGAAATGTCATGAGGAATAAATAATGAGATTATAGAATGTGTCTAAAAAATAATAGTTTTTAAAAGGCCTATTCCTTCCCATGATACTGTTCACTCTTCTGACCCCAAACGACTAAGTAAAGCCATGGCTCAACTCCAACCATGGTCTTTGTCTCGTATGTAATAATAATAATAATAATAATAATAATAATAATATAACAAGAGTGACAATTCAATAGTTAACAGTGACCGTTGCTAGATGTTACATGATATCTTAAGCAGTTAAAATTCATTTAACATTTCCAACACCTCTAGAAAGCCAATCTCATTAAAAATTTCCTTATAAATGAGATAATAGGAGCACGGCGAGGTTAAGTTACCCACCATCACAGAGCCTGGCATAGTGCTTTAAAAAAGTTGAATTAGTGGACAATATTTTTAGAAATCCAAAAATTTTACCTAACACTCCAGATTCCTAGCTTCTTTGGAAAAAGTCGAAACTGTGGCAGCACCTGGCCTGAGTTCTGACGGGGCAAAAGTTAGCAGGGTCTGGGGTGTTGACTTAGATGGGTGTGTGCCTTCAGGCAGGCGCGTCGCCATCGAGCACATACACCTGCAGCTTTGCCCCGTTTTGTAGACACATGGCCCCCAGACGCCCAGGAAGCCTTGAAACCTGCCTGAGTAAAGCAGGACTGTCTTTGTATGCGAGTAAATACAGTGTGGTAGTGAGAAGAGGAAGAGATTTTCAGCCTTTAGAACCTAAACACTGGGAATGGTGGAACTCTTCTGTTGTTATGTTTGTTTAGCTTTCAGAATTAAATCAGGACTCTAATAAATAGATAGTGGTTTTGCTCATTCCAGTGTTGGACTTCCTTCCTGTAACATTTAAAAAAAAGATTTAACTCATGCATTGAGAGAAAAATACTTACTAATACAATTATGCTATACATTTTTTAAAGTGATGATTTGTCTTTGTCCTATATTCTAAAGGAAATCATTTACTTATTTTTGAAAATTGCAAGTCATTTTTGATTTGTAAATATTAACTATATATTTTTATTACTCTAAGCAAAATAAATCAATTTTTCCAAACTACCCCCAAAGAATCCTCTTAAGAAGAAAAGATAAGCACACACTGAAGAACAATGAGTAACTCGTAGATAGGATCAAAGGCATGGCCAGGAAAAGCTTTGACTGCCTTGCTTATTCTATAAATATTTTAGAATGAAACTTACAATATAGATTCACTCAGTTTACTTCAAACTAAATCTGAAGTAACTAGGGCACTCCACTGGTGTTGACTAAGGGTAGTAGAATTTTAATGCAAAAATATATAAAGATAGAAATTAACATTTCTTAGAGTTTTAAATATATTTCTGAGGCTTCTCTGTACTAGAGGGTGTTCACGTAGAGAATGACTTGGAAGGCCTCCTTCCATGATTCTCTGATTATGCAGAATTTCCCAGGAGTTGGTCAAGATGGCAAATTACACAGAACCAGATACTTGAAGGGAGTCCTACCAGACTCCCCACACAATTTTTAAAGGCATAGATTGAGGGGGTTGGGAAGGGACCTTTTAGGTAGCATCTGCCCAAGGTCAGATGACACGTCACAATCGGTAATCTGGTCACATTGGTTGAAGACAGGGACATTTTTTTATTTTATACAAGAGCAGCCAAATGAAAATTATAACTGCAAAGATTGTCTGAGATTGAGATAAGACTGTGTCTACAGGAGTTCCTTAAACAACAACACAGCACAAGAATTATGAAACAAGTTCAGTCTGGTGACAGAAATTGGCTTAAACACTTAAATTTTAAATTTATAGAATTTCATTAGTTCACTAAAATCCAATTCCAAGCAAGATGCCGTGTTAACTTCCTCACAAATAAGAATAAATTGCAGTAAATATGCACAGTAAACAAATGCTTGATTTCTGAGTGTTTCCTTCTTCACACTTTCTGCTTCCGCACCAGACCTGTGAGTCGCTCACCACACACGCCACCGTCTGCCCTTCCTCCCAACGCTCAGTTCAAACACTATCACAGACTTCTGCAAAAACGTTCCCCCATGCTTCTCCAGCACTTGGAACGGTGTACGTAGTAGGTGCTAAATAAACACTCGTTGACTTAACGTGGTAATGGGACACATGCTTTAACTTCTACTGGCTGACTTAGTTGAGCCACCTATCCTAAACTTTAACATGCTCCAGTTAAAGCAACTCCATTCAGTTGATATTTTGATGTGATAACTATTTATGTTCTGCTCGTCCTCCAGTGTCCTCACCTTTGGATATATTCCACAAAACCCTTTCCTCAACTCAGGTAGCTAGGATACTCCACTGTTGTTGGCAAAAGGCAGTGTGTTCATGCAAAGATATGAAGAGATGGAAATTAGTCAGCATCTCTTAGAGCTTCAAAATATATTTCTAAAGCCTCCTCTGTCACCAAAGGATGTTGGACTAGAAAACCTCTTGTATCTCTTCTTTCCACGATTCTCTGATCCTGCACAAACTGCAGTGATAATGGATATAAAGTGCCTATTCTGAAATATTAAATGGAAGCATTTGTTTTTAAAAGTTCAGATATTAAAGCATACATATAATGAAAGCACGTATTTTCCTTTTAAACTGTCAGTGATCTGTAATTCGCGTTTGCAGTTTCAATCACAGTGGAAGGATAATACAATCAAGGGTAAATTGTTTTTCTTCCTCCCTCCCCTCCCCTGCTTCCTCACCCCTGCCCAGGATCATCTGAGACTATTTCCAGGGAAACTCATTTACTTTGGCAGCAAAATCTGGTCTCACGATGAAGGTGGCTTATGGAGCAGAGATTCAAGAGACAAATACCGAAACCCTAGGAAGTATCCTCCACGAGTGGAGTAACTGGTTTCAACACATCCAGCTGAAAACAGCCTTCCCTAACAAACTGGAGTGATGGGGAGATTACTGAACATAGAGAAAGGGATGATCAGGGGAAGACAGTACACAAGGCAAAGAAACTGGGACGGATGTGGGGTGGCATTGCAATGGGGAGGGAAGACATGCTACTTGTCTTTTCTTCTAAAATCACAATCCAAGGGCGAGTGAAGTCTCCCTTAGATATCTCAGGAATATTGTCATTCCTACGGTGAAGACTCAGACCAACATATTAGTACCAGCAATGGGACGAGAAGGTAGCCAAGACCTGGGTCCTGGTGAAAAGCAGCCACAAAGGAGACGGCTAAAGAGGGTTTGTTAGTGCGAGTCCTGTTAACATGGAATGTTCTCACTGTCTTCCTTCTAAGAACTTGGCATATACTTTCCTTTAGATGCTCTAACTCCTCTGGTAGCCACATGGGCGTAATATTATGCTAAGTGCTCAGGATGAGAATCACAGGATATGGCAAAAATATGATCCCGGTCTTCGTGCTCTTGATATTAAATTATCACGTAAGACTATGTTGGAATAAGGGCACCAACCACCCAGCACTGTGGTTGCTGGGCATTAAATATACTTAATATAAGGGTTTAAATATTTGGGGGTGTCTGGGTGGCTCTGTCAGTTAAGTGTCTGACCTCGGCTCATGCCATGATCTCAGGGTCCTGGGATCAAGCCCTGCGTGGGGCTCTCCACTCAACGGAGAGTCTGCTTCTCTCTCTCCCTCTGCTCCTCAGCGCTCTTGTGCTCCCTCTCTCTCTCTCAAATAAATAAATAAAATCTTTAAAAAGGTAAATAATTTTAAGAAGAGTTTAGACATTTGTAAAATTAAAAAAAAAAAGACATTTGCGTTTTAGCTTTTGGGTTATATGAACTCTCTTTTCCTCAACCCGTTAACAATAGAAGACATCTCTGAATTTACACACAAATACCAAAAACATAATAATATGCTTTAAAATGAATGGCCACAGCATGTATAAGATCATGTTGCTGGTGTGCAAAATTAAGAGTCTCAAAAAGCAAACATAGGCCCAGTGGTTAAGTGTGCACACGCTTGCCTGGTTCCCAGGCTTAGGGGAAACATCCAGCATTTCACCATTAACTCTGGTTGTAGTTTTTCATAGATTCTCCTTAGGAGACAGAGGAAATTCCCTTTTATTCTTTGTTTGCCGACAGTTTTTTGTTTTGTTTTGTTTTTTTAATCACAGATAGGTGTTGAATTTTGTCAAATGCCTTTTCTACATTGATTAAAATGATCCCAAGTTTTTCTTGTCGTTGTTATATTGCTAATATGGTAAATGTCATGAATTTATTCTCAAATATTAGACCAGTCACATTGTTCGAGATCATCCATGCTCGGTCATGACCTATTATCCTTTTTACATACTGGTGAATGCTACCTCTTTTAAAAATTTTCTGGATTTGCGATGTGTTTTTTAATTGCTTGCTCACAGTTTTTTCAACAAAGCAAATTTTCTACTTGGAAAATGCTCTGAGCTACTAATTGTAACTGCAAGTTTTATTTCTGAGACCGTGTGCAAGCAGTATTTAAAAATGTATTAGGAAGACACCATAAGATGCAGAACAAACATACTAATACATGCACAATGTCCCTTGGCCAGAATTGCTTGTTGACTGTTCTCGTTGGTCTGTCTGGCCCTCTAAGCTGAGGTTTTCATCTCGGGGTTTTAGAAAGGTGGGCCTCTTGACGAGGTGAGCCGCTGACCCAGTTTTGTGTGCACGTGACAGAAAATGCCCAGCTCCGAGGCACCAGCACACTGCTGTGAGGGGGGCGAGGAGATGCGGGGCCCTCCAGGGGCTGGTGAGGCTGTAGGAAGGCCTCCTGGGACCCATGGAGCCCTGCACCCCATAAGCCAAGCTCTCAGAAAGGAAGCAGCCCTTCTGGTCAGAGGGTTGTTCTGATTGTGTAATGGCTCCCCCAACTCCGCCCGCAAGTCTTTCTCACGGCCTGTCTTCAGTTAGTACTGAAGATGGGAGCATTTAGCAAAGGCCTCCACGTCGCAGGCCTCAGGCTGTTACTCCTTCCACAGTCTCACTTTCCATCTTTCAGGACACTGTACCATCAGCCCGTTTGAACAGAGGGAAAGCTCGTGGCCTTCAGGTAGCAAATGGCCGGGTGAATAGCTACGGAGAAACTGCTCGATTTGTCGGCAAGTTAACACAAAATGTAATCATTGCATGAATGGAAAATAGGCCTTTATGTCCCTATAGAATCATGCAGAACACATTTAAGAACCGAATAGATTCGTCACTCAGAAAAGCAGGTAAACTGCTGCATGCATTTATTAATATAGTGAAGGAAAACACCTCAAATGGATCGGCTAACATCCTTTTGAGCTAACTTGACTTTTTTTTCCCCCTAATCAACCTGTAAGACGCTATTATTTTTAATATCATCTCAGGTCCTCAGCTGGGGAAGACTTTCAGGAGCCCATGAAGCAGCTCTATGGTCTGTTTCAGGACCAGAGCTAGGGGAACATGCCTATTTTGTTATTTCTTTTCTCTTCTTTTCTTTTCTTTTTTTGAGAGAGAGAGTGCACAAGCAGGGGAGGGGCAGAGGGAGAGGGAGAGGGAGAATCTTAAGCAGGCTCCACGCCCAGCGATCAGCCCGATGTGGGCCTTGGTCTCACAACCCTGAGGTCATGACCTGAGCTGAAATCAAGAGTTGGATGCTTAACCGACTGAGCCACCCAGGCGGCCTCTGCCACGAATTTCTTACAGGGACCAAATTACAAATGGTGATATGTTGCCAAAGCTACCCCCACAAATCTCACTGAGCCCATCATGGAAGTGAGGCAAGGGCCCTAGGAAGGAAAACATCTTGTCCACACACCCAGTCCTTCCATAAATCTCCTATTATTTGGTGACTGTCACCATCTGGAAGCCAACTTGGAGGTGAGAAGTTTGATGTCGTGGAAGAAGGGGTTCGCCAGGCGGTGAGGTGGTGTTTCTGTGTGTCTGTCCTGTCCACTCTTCCGTAAAGGCTGATGATGGTAACGATGTTTACTGAACACTCTCCGAATTCCGGGCCCTCTGCTAAGCTTTTTATATTCACCATCCTGTTCAAACTTGACAAGAATTCTGCGAGATCAAATACTCTCTGCATTTGAAAAGTGGGGGAAACGTATCTTGGAAAGGACACTTCCGTCCCTCGAAGTCAAAGCTAATGAGCGCAGAGCTCAAATACAGTGAGACATATTTGACTCCCGGCTCTGTGTTCTCAAATGCTGAAAGCTGCTCTCCTTCTGTGACATAGTCCAATGATCTAAGTGGTCTTGTGTCTGGGAGCTCTTACTAGTGTTCATTTTTGGAAAGCACAAATCATTTTGGGATTCCAGAGCCAATTGGCAGAAAGGTGTAGAAGGGCCGGGCTGGCAAAATGAACAGAGAAAAATCTAACCAAACAGCCTCATATAAGTTGTTTGGACTTCTTCTACGACTGTAGATTTAGTGTGAATTTCATCATCTTTATGATGATGGATCTTTATGCACAGGTGAAGAGAAGATCCCATGTCTCTTCACCTACTAAGAGAGGAGTAAAAATGAATGTTAAGTTTAAGCATCAATGAAAATCAACTTACAGTAAATTGGTATAAAATTCTTAATTTCATAAATACAGAAATTGAAACAGTGGAGTTCATCGCTCCAAGATTTCTTGGCACATTAGCAAAATAGTTTTCAACTGAATACAGAGTGGGATTACATGGCACTGAAATCAGACCTCTTCTTCAAAAAATGATATACCTTTGGAATTCTAAAAGTGGATATGCAATTGGCCAATTTACTTCATATTTTAATATTTTCATAGGGCAGGGATGTCAGGCCGTTGGTTCTTGACATTTTCTTGATGTCCTAGCACATCCTCCTTGTTCAAAGGACAACTAATTTGCTCACATTTCCTGGTGGCACAGAGTGTTAAGAGGACAAGGCTCGTTGGCCATGAGATTGTATGTCCCTCTGAACGTGCAAAGAGGTCTGCCAGCTCCTGAGTGCTCATCTTCATATCAGCTGGCAAACTGGTCCCTTGCGTGTTTCTTGAGATGCATTTCTCTATTTCAGCAGAGCATCAGGGAGTCTGTCTAACCTTACACACTTAATGGAAAATGATCTCTAGGGAAATCTTTTCCTTTCACTTCTCCAAGAATTTTTGAAAAGGTATGATCAGTGATTATAGTCCTTCTTTCATGACACAAAAATGAACCATCTTTTAACTGAAGAAATGGAGAGTGTGTTCCAGGAAAAAAAGGAGAACTAATTATCTCCTGAATCTCCCCTCCATAATCTGTAACTCTAGCAGCAGATTAATTTGGGATAAATTTGGGTAAATTATCATAAAAATTATCATAAATCTGTGACCAGGTAAGAAGATGTAGACTCAGACAATTTAAGATAACCTTATTTGTAGAAGAAATATTTAGTGTAACCTTAGAAAGTTATCAGTTGTTATTATGTAGCACCTGATCTCTTTTCTAGCCCAAAGTTATTATAATACATAAATTGCATTGTAAAATAATAAATTATGTACAATAATGTATAATGATAATTGACTTTCTCTGCTTGACTTATTTCACTTAGCATAATCTTCTCCAGTTCCATCCATGTTGATACAAAAGTTGGGAATTCATCCCTCCTGATGGCTGAGAAATATTCCATTGTATATATGTTCCCCATCTTTATCCATTCGTCTGTTGAAGGGCATCTCAGCTCCTTCCACAGTTTGGCTATTGTGGACATTGCTGCTATGAACATTGGGGTGCAAGTGGCCCTTCTCTTCACTACATCTGTATCTTTGGGGTAAATACCCAGCATGGAGGACATTAGGAGAAGGAAGGGAAAAATGAAGGGCAGGGGATCAGAGGGGGAGATGAACCATGAGAGACTATGGACTCCAAGAAAAAAACTGAGGGTTTTAGAGGGGAGGGGGTGGGGAGATAGGTTAGCCCAGTGATGGGTATTAAGGAGCACATACTGCATGGAGCACTGGGTGTTATATGCAAACAGTGGATCATGGAACAACATCAAAAACTAATAATGTGCTGTATGGTGACTAACATAACATAATTAAAAAAATAATGTACAATGATAAAATTAATTTATTCCAGTTTTTTTCATTTATCTAGCAGGCATAACAAAATGAGCATTTTATCATGGTAGCTACAGATACCAGAATTTTTAGGGTCAGATGGTTTTTGAGAAAACGCCTGCATAATTTGCTGAAAAATGAAGTTAGGACAGTGGGGAATGGATGCCTATTCATGGCCAAAACAAGAGATTGGTCAGACTTCTCTGTAAGATCAAACATAAAAGCTGACCTTGAGATGGGGATGAAAGAAAAGATCACAATGTGAGTGAGGGGTGGGGAGAAGGGTCAGTGATCAGGAGGAGGCTTTGGGGCTCGGTGGGAGGAAGTGCAACATCTTCGTGATAGGCAACCAAAGAATATTTATAGTCATAACATTTTTGCCTTCATGAATGTAAATTCCCTTTCCATTGCCCAAAGTAGTAAATGAAACCAATCATAATCTGAAATTATTTGACTGGGCAAATTATGGAAATCCCAAAGAAAAAGTGAAAATAGATAATACAGGTAGTGACTGCCTAGGGTCAGAGGTGACTGTGAGAAATAAAGGCCCCAAGGAAGTTGAAGTATCTTGTCAAGCGTTGTGAATTTACATAGGCAAGCAATTTTGGATCCATGCCCACCCTATCTAGAAGTCAAAGCTTGAGGTGCAGCTGACAACTGGCTTCCTCACACTTCGATTTATTCTCAGAAGTAATTCTTAACCTTGGCCACATTTTGGAAGATGCTTGGGTAGCTTTTAATACCTACTAATGCCTGAGCCCCACCTCAGAGAGTTTGACTTCTTGGGGGGAGTGGAGGGGGCTGGAAACTGATCATTACTATTATTTTAAAGCTTCCCAGATAATTCTAGCCTGCAGCCAAGATTAAGGAGTACTGAACTTTGTGACAACAGAGAATATAATGCTGAATATGTCATACAAACAAGGAATTTGCAATGGTCCACTCTCTCAAATGAGGTTCCTCATTCAATCACAGAACAGCCAAAATTATTTTAGGTAATTACTTTTTTTAGTTCCTCCAAGGATTCGTGTAACCACTGCCATCTAGATGCATATGAACGAAATGAATTCATTATATACAATGACGGTCTTGGGGCAATTAGGGCTTAATTTTCTCACAGAAGCCCCATTATCTGGTAGATAAAAGAGAGGGACATTACAAAGAGTGAAAACTGCACACAGAGCAGCATAAATATTGGGGGGTGCATTTCATATTCTTGAGACAGTCACTCCTGTGCCCATTAAGGACATAGCTAAGTAATCATGGCAATTTTCAAAGTTGGGAAAGCCTCTGTCACACAAACCTCCTTAACATTTGCTCCTACTAGCAGCCAACACCCAATCGATTTAGGTTATGCTATGCATAGAAACTAGTAGCATCATGGTACTAAGTAAGCAAGGTGACCAAATTATTCATTGTCCAAACTGGGGCAGTGTGTACCTTTGTGTGTTCAGGAAGCACCATGATGGTTAAGCTGAAACACAAGAGGTCAACCGGGACCTCTTCAAGCACACCAAGAGGCAGACTTACCCCAGTTCTGGACAGTAAGGGTGCTATTAGGAGGGAGACTCACTTGGCCAACACCAAGAGGACCACATTATGAAGAGAAAAGTAGTAGGTTCCCTGCAGTCAGACAGAACTGGGTTTAGTTACAAACTTCCGCATCGATTAGCTCTGCTGGCTTTGGTAATGTCCAGTGCTAGGTACCTGAATTAGCTATCTTGGTCAACATTATATTCCAACTGCCTGATTGCCATGGAATAGCTTTTCAATAAGTATGCTTGAATATATGGACAAATGAATGAGTAAAAATACCCTAGACTCTCTCTCCATTTGATTTGCCTTGTTGTGAATGTATCCTGTAGAAATTGATATCTCTCTTATTATTAGGACTCAAAACTGAACACCTAAATCCAAATACAATCTCTCAGCCCTTACATAAGGAAGTTAAGCAGTCTAATATTTTATATGTTTATTTAACAGCTTCATCAAATGTTGGCCTTATTAAATTGGGATATATTGAACCCCCAAGTCTTTGTACATCAAATTGCCTTGATTATCTCCAGAATGTACATGCATGTTTGATAGATTGAATTGAGGATTTTTACGTTTATCCCTGTTAAATTTATCTCAGGTATTTTGGTTCTGTGTTTCCCCTACATTTGATTGCTTGAAGTTTTATTTTGTCTTTATCATCATGTTTCTTACCAGCGTGGCGGTACTGAGAATTAGTAAGCAGTTTTAGGTCATTGATAACAGTATTGAATAAGAAAGGAAGGAAAGAATACAGTACCTTCCCCTGTAGGCTCTTCTCTCCATTGACTTTACTTAGTTCATAAACATTAGTGAGTGTGGTTCTCCTGTCAATAGCAAATCAACCCAACAGTGCTATCAGCCCACACTGATTTTATCGTATTATCTAAACAGAATCTTAGAGAGGCATTTTAGGTGCTCTCTGCATTCCCCCTCAATTGCTTTAGCGATTGGTACTCTACCAATCACCTTAATTTATATTTGGCAGGCAAGCATAATAAATACATGCTATGGTGAGTGCTGTGAATTGTGTAAGACTAATGAATCACAGACCTGTACCTCTGAAACAAAAAATACATTATATGTTAAAAAAAAAAGAAGAAGAAGAAGATACTAGGAAGGGAAAAATGAAGGGGGGGGAATCGGAGGGGGAGACGAACCATGAGAGACGATGGACTCTTGTTTCTCAAACTGAGAGTTCTAGAGGGGAGGGGGGTGGGGGGATGGGTTAGCCTGGTGATGGGTATTAAAGAGGGCACGTATTGAATGGAGCACTGGGTGTTATACACAAACAATGAATCATGGAACACTACATCAAAAACTAATGATGTAATGTATGGCGATTAACATAACATAATAAAATAAAATTAAAAAAATAAATACATGGAAAACATTTTGACTGCTTTATAATCTTTTCTTTAAGAGATCTGAACAATCCATACTGCAAGCCTTTCAAAGACATGGTTATATGATTAGGACCCAATATAACACCTGGTCCGTAGTACACACTCAAAATACATTTAAAGAATCTATCTTTAAATGTCTGATGATTTACTTAAGCGCTTAGAGGATTTCACTTTAAATAATGAAAAGGATTAAGGTTTGTTATTAGCCAGATAGGTGTTACATTGCACCAGAATATTCCTAGCTTGTTAAAATAAGAGACCAAGAGGGCACCATAAACAGTTAATTAACAATGAAGTATTGAACTTAAAACTTCCTCAAAAGCACTGAATTTTTTTCAGAATATTTGCTTAGACACTTGAGAATCCAGAATTTAACAACATACCACCATTTTGCTTTCTGTTGTAACATTCCCCATTATTTTGTGGCCCAGTGCCTTTTCTTGGGCTGTTTCTTGATTCTGGGAGGCTCTGTCCTCAGAATGTCAGAGCTGGAAAAGACCAAACAATAATACAGACTTATATACCTCTCCAATAATTGGTGATAAGAAGGAGATCCAGAAAATGGCTTTTGACCTGCAGCTGTGAGTAGGTCATCTGCTGACTTCCAGTACAGAGGGCACCATAGATCACGGGGAAGATCCCAGGTTCTGGGTCCAGATTGCCAGAGTTCAGATCCTGGTTAGGTCATTTACAGAAGCCGTGTGACCTCGGCTGAATGACTCATAACTTCTGGACCTCAGTTTCCTCATCTCTAAAATGGGATAAGCACATCCCTGGCCTCATTGGGCTGTTACCAGGATCAGCTTGAGCTAATAGATGTGAAAGCCTTAGAAGGGGGGGCACCATGTATGAGTTAGATTCCACTCTTGTCAATATTACCCTCCCACCGCCTTCAGGAGGCAGCTCTTGAACCCCTCTTCCAAGAAATCTGTCCAGCCGTTTCACCTGTTTCTTCCCCGGTAATTCTGTTTTGCCGATTAGTTCGTTCTGCCTTAGATAACTCAATGTCTTTCTCTCTGGGTACGGTTGCCTGCCCTATAGACCCAATGGAATATTTCAAATCAAATACATGCTTATTGAATGGAAGTACATTTTCCTTTAGGGTACTGAATTTTAGAGATAGCTTTATCTTTTTTTTTTTTCACATTCTTAATAGTTTCTAATGGAGAATTTTTATTCCTGGAACAGAGCCTCTCAGTGAGCTTATGAACAATTCCTGTTAGGCCTCTTGAAAGAGGAAGTTCATAATTGGATCTGAAAAGGAAGCCCTATTCCCTGAGCCTAATTGCCCCAGCCCTGAGCAAGCCCGAGAGAAATCAGACGGCAGGGGGTTTTGCTTGGTATATATTTTTTCTTTTTTCTTTTCTTTTTTTTTTTTAATTAAAGAGGACAAAGACATCAGAGAACTTTCTTTAAATCTCTTTTTCATCTCTTCATATCTCTTTCTCTCTCTCTCTTTTTTCTTTCTTCCTGTTCAAAGTTGATTGATTTGAGGTACTATTTAAGAACTTATTATCTAGAGCTGACTACTCTGCTCTGGTTCCTTGGATATTCCTTCTGTTTCTTGAGAAGTTCAATTTTTAAGAAGTGAAATTCAAAGAAATGTGCATGTTTATACTTCAAGGAGTATGTCTCTTGGAAAAAATAAAATAAAATTCCCCAGTCAAAATGACTATGAGAACCTCTTATCAAATTATAAGAGTGCTTTTTAAAATGTAAAATAAAATGTTCTGCTTGTTACATTCTGGAGCTAAAAAATATTTTGGAAGAAATGTAGTAAGAGTATAAAAAAGTGAACAGAAAACACAAGTATCTGTGTTGTTCTGGAAAACAATGGACAAATAGTATAATCAGGTATGTTAAATTGAATAAAATAATTATTTGTAGTGAAAAAAGAAATTTCAACTACCTCATCTGTATATTTATCTATTTGAAATGCCAACATATATTAAAAATAATGAAATTATCCATTAACACACATCATCACACGATTATAATTGAGGTAATTGGTTAACTTGTTTAAGTTATATAATGGGCTAAGTAATTATTTCACACCATATAAAATAATCTATATTATCTTAGTTTTATAGTCTCTACAATGGTCAGTTTTAATAACTGTATTATACTTCATTCTGTTATATCAGGAGCCTGAAATCTGAATTATTTTATGACTCAAGGTAGCATGATGTCATTGGGCCAGTGTTTCCAAGAAGCAAGCTGCTGTGGGGTAAAGAAGAGAAATAAATCTTGGAAGCAATCTCATGAAAATCTTTGGTCTGTGTCTTTGAAGATAGTGCTTCTTTGGTGGAAAAATCTAGAAATTTGAAGCTGCGGTGCCACTTTGAGTATAGAACCTGGTCACACAGAAGCGGTCACAGAGGACACACTCTGACCTCTCTCAAAAACACGTCTGGTTGGACCTTTTACAAGTTTCCCCCCCTTTTTCCCCCCTGTATATTCAATTATTCCTTGTGAAAATACGAGGAAAAAAATCCTCCCAAACATTCTTTTGCATTTCAAAACTGGTGCAGGAGCATGAACATTCAGATGTGGTGAAATCTCACGTGAATCTCATGTGACTCTCAGGTCAAGTTTCAAGTATCTGTTCTGTCTGTAAGTTTCTTAAACCCTCTAAAATGTTGTGCCATATTTATCCATTTATTCAATAATTCCTGTTCTCTTGTAGCTTACCAATGAACACAGGTGACAGATAGTAACCAAGTGTTGACACCTTGGAGGGTACGAGAAAAGGAATCCCAATGTTTACTAGCATATAACAGAAATCCTTACTGGTATGACATGTCAAGAAAGCCTTCTCTGAGGGAGTGATCTTGAAATTTGAGGGGGTGTAGGAGTAAAGTTGGGGTGTAGGTTGGAAAGAACCCATTGGGCAGCATCTCATACAGAAGAAACAGGAAGTACTCACTTCCTGGAGTGGGGGCTAGCATCCCTCTTCCAGGAAGAAGAGAAGGCTGTGTGGTTGACAGGATTTTAAGCAAGAGATTGAATGGAAAATGTCTAACAGTCTCTGGTACAGAGATATTTGAGATTTAAAAAAATAATAATAAAAATAAAAACCGGAGTGAGTAGGAGGTCAAACTTTTCCTAATAATTTAGCCCTAACTTAGTCATTCTCTTTTTCTCTCCTTCTATACTTTTTATAGAAATATATGCTCTCTTTGTTATTCTGCAACTGGTTTTACAATATTCTAGGCCAGATTCACTGGTGACATTTTTCTCTTTAGAAATGCACCTCTTCTATAACGAATTACCAACCACCAGGAAGAACAGATCTACGTGTTCACCCATGTTTGGTTTGTGGTCATGCCTATTGCTTCCAGCAGTATTAGCTCCTCAGTTCTCTGCCTTTGGTAAAAGGCATCCTTGTCTCAAAGTTTACGCTTGACTGCTAGTTTGGGCTTTGTTCCAACCAACTCTCTTAATGTTTCCAGTAGGGAAAAATTAGGAGCAAAACACAACTTTTATTTGCTAGAGAAGGTTTGATCTGCTCAACAGTGCAAGGCTCTAGAACAGATACTTCTTTCTCACCCAACAAGAAGATTGAGGAACTTTGCAGCTGACAAGTGAAAGGATGTATATTTTGTGTGTCCCATTTATAGGGGAAATACTAAGGAACGGAGAGACTGTAGACGTGGCAAAGTGTCATTTCTTCATGTGGAATACCAAAGCGCTTAACGAACGTTTTAGTGACATGCCAATAACTCACTACATGGGAAATCTTAAAAATCTCTGGAGAAGTTCCGAAAATCGAATGACCTTTCACAGAAATCACAAAAGTTGAGATCAACAGGGGCTTGAACAGAAAGATGGCCCAGTATCGATGCCACATGTCTAAGGAAAATCTGAAATGCTAAATGCTTCTCCCTGACAATGACATCAATTACTTTGCACAATCTCATTTTTTTTTAAGTGGGATGAGGTGATAAATTGGTCTTTATAAGGTCATCAATAATCACTTAAGATACTATGCTGTTAATTGTGTGCAAAAGCAATCTGCAAACACGTGGTGTCTCAGAACCGCCCACGTGTGTTCGAGAAGGCAGCTTGTCCAGACAGACTAAACGATCCCCAACCACTTCGGAAAGTTATGCAGGAGTCAGCTACACCAGTTCACTTGATGTGTCTCCTATTTTATGAGATCTGATCATAGACACCTGCATTTAGAAAAAAACCTGAAATCTGAAGCAGTGAAACAATTCTGTTAGAAACACTGTTTCTTAAAATCTAGATGAATGCTGACAAGATAGCAGGAGGGGAAGAATGAAGGGGGGGAAATTGGAGGGGGAGACTAACCACGAGAGACTATGGACTCTTGAGAAACCAACTGAGGGTTCTGGGGGGGAGGGGTTGGGGGGGATGGGTTAGCCTGGTGATGGGTATTGACGAGGGCACGTTCTGCATGGAGCACTGGGTGTTATACGCAAACAATGAATCATGGATCACTACATCAAAAAACTAATGATGTAATGTATGGTGATTAACATAACATAATAAAAAAAACAAAAAAACAAAAAAAATAAAAGGCATTGCTTAAAAAAGAAAATAACTTGATAAATTAAATGGCATATGCCATTGGTCGTCCCAGGAAACTGGAAAAGGGAGGTTTACAATGAGTTTCTGGAGGTAGCAGTGTGTTGGTGTGTTTGTGTTTGCATCACGTTACTGAGGTGGTCTGACTCTGGTTCTAGAGTCAATGAAGATTGAATGCTTCTCTCTCTAGCTTATTAATCCTTCGTACCTGATAAATCTTCAAAGAAGATGCTTGTTAGTCAGTATAGCAAAATGATTATAAGCAGATTTTGGAAGAGGACAGTCTGGCATCAAGTCCTGGCTTGGCCACTAAATATATCAATTACTTGGGGGAAATTATCTTAGTGCTTTCTGCCACCTCCTATTTGCAAAAGGGAGATAATCTCAGTACACTCCTTAACGGATGGATATGAGTGTTCAGGGCAGGCACAGGATCTATTATGAATAACTGCTCTGTAAACTGTTAGATACCGCTCTTACGAGGGAAAAAGATGGGAGAAGTATCTTTTTAGCCCTTGTAGGATATTCTGGATAAGTGGTAGGTGGATAGGTGGTAAAGAGTTCTTACATAATTGATGACAATACTTGAAAGGCAGCAGGGAGTGCCTCCCCCTGGTGTACATTCTCCTTGGGAGGTGGTGGGTTCTGGAGTCAGGTTGCTTTGACTCTTAGCTCCTAGGAGACCCAGCAGTGTGGCTTACTATAAGAGTTCTGCCTTATCGTTTTTGTCTTTATGTGCCAAACTCATACTGTGGTTGGGAGATTTCCTACAGAGTGTCCGTGGTAGGTAGTGGGCACCCAGTGAAGGTGAGCTATTATTACATGCAAGGAAAAGCATCTGTCAGACAAGAGAGAAAAGGCCACTGGGTCCATTGTTTATTGAGTGGGTGGACATGGGTGATTCCTGTCAACCCATCAGTGTACGCCTATGGGGGGGGTCTCAGTCCAGTGGAAAGGCATAAGTGATTTCAAATTTGTTTTTCCCCTTAAAGGAAGATTTTTCTTTTGTTTATAGTACAAGATGGAGAGGATTTAATCTGTGCTAATATTAAGTATTAAGAAGGAATCCCAGGAGATTGAAAGAAAGGAGATGGACAGGTTGTATTGGAGAAGCAGTTATGGGACCAGGGATGCTAGCTGTGTCTGAGTAGTAGATGACAACTCCCTGTGTGTCTCTAGGGCTTGTGGGAAGCTGGCCAGGATTCTCAGCTGGGAAATTGGAATGTGTCCATCTTCCAAGTGGTGCTATTTGCTCTCCTTCTGACTCCTCTTTTTCTTCTTTTTCCCTTTCTTGTCCTCTTCCACCTGGATCATCCTCCTCTTTTGTTCTCATGTGTAGCAGCCAAAGGAGTTTGACTTTTGACTACTATGTTTGGAAGTAGAATGCCAGTATCCCCAGCCCTGCCCCATGACATCACTCAGGAATCATAAGGGGGTATTAATAGCTGTATTTTTTTTCATTACAGTAGAAGTGCAGTTAATACATACAGAAGGGATGATGGAAATAGCACATTGAGCAAACATCCCAGTAATAATTATTTCAGACAATTGGCATCGATGGATGCTAAATCTACTAGGCTATAGTAAGATGAAAAAGAAGACATTTGCATATTCTGAGAGTATCTTTCCATGAGGTATTTATTAATTGCAAAGGAGGAAAATAATAACTTTACAGTGGAGAAACCTGGCAGATATCACATTAACCAAGCAATCAAAGTGAACATCACAAGTAATGAGATGTGTCAACACCACACATTCCCTGATATGATGTAAAGAGCAGGGCAAAATGCAGACTCTGACTTTAATCTTGATGAAGCATTAGACAAACCCAAATTGAGGGACATTCTAAAAGTAAAAATAATTATTTTCTGGGGATTACTTAAACAAATCATCCTGAGCATATAATCCAATCTTGCTTTGCAGTAAAAACATCTTGCAAATAAATAATTAGAAGATTTGTATTCAGCATATGGAATTAATCTAAAGCTTCTGGCAGATATACAGAATTATCCATATGTCTTAAATAAATTCATAATAATAACTCATTGCCTTTCCAGAGCAATCTCAAAACCAAACGTGTTATTAGGGCTCCAAAATTTATTTTATTTTTTACATGAGCCGAAGCTATTTTATATGAAAATATTATAGGATTTTCCATCAAAAGCAACCAAGATGAGTATACCAGGGAAGCTTACTGCAGGATTTATTTGCACGTTTTCTCTCTCTTGTGTTTTCCCTTCTGTCATTTGAGAAGAAAATAAAGAAAAATGCATTTTCTTCATGGTGTTCTTCTCTTTTTGAAATAATATTTGCTGTTTGAGAAGGAGGCTTCTGTTTCGGAGCTGTGGTCTCCCCCATCAGCAGAGGTGGAATATTCCACAACTATCAGTGGCGACAGCTAGGGCTGCAGAAGACAGCAGACAAATAGCTCCCTTTCCGGATTCTGGCTCGTTGCGCCACCGACTCCGTCTTGGACTTCCTAGACTTAGGAAATTTTGCTCCAAATTATCTCTTCCTTCTTATTTTTCCTTACTTTTCTGACCTCTGCTGGTTGGAGTCCAGTCTCAATAAGGACGTTTCTAGTTCCAGATTGGGTTTTCCTTGTGACCTGGGTGGGGCAAAGAAATGCATCAGTGTGTTGCTGCCCTCCAAGGCAGGAGTCCATGTAGTCACGTCCCCGAGGTGAACAAAACTGGTGTATTTCGGAGTCAGTATATCATCACTTTATTAGTCTCCCATCGCTGCTGTGACAAATCATCACTAATTTGGTGGCTTAAAACAACATGACTTTATTATCTGACAGTTCTGGAGGTCAGAAGACCAAAATAGGCTTCAGTAGGCCAATGTCAAGATGTTGACAGGATTGCCTACCTTCTGGAGGCTCTCGGGAAGATTGCATTCCTTGCCTTTCCCCTCCCCTCCAGAGATTGCCTGCCTTCCCTGGCTCCTGGTCTCCAGGCAGCTATCACATTAATCTGACCTTGACTCCCCCAGCCACTTATTTCTCTTGTGAGGACCCGTGTGGTGACCCTGGGCTCATCAGATAGTCCAGAATAATCTCTCTGTCTCGGGAGCCTGAACATACACATATCTGCAAAGTCCCTTTTGCCATGGAAGATAATCTATTTGCAGGTTCTGGGGATTAGGAAGTGGGCATTTGTGGGGGGGACCATTACTCTGCTTATAATACTCAACCTGCCACCAATATGCAGTAAGGATGTGTTGAAAAAGCAGGATTTTGAAGATGTGGAGAACAATCTACCCTACTAGGGTCCATTGATGTGCTGAATATGATTATTAATATTCATGCAGTGGTTTTTAAACTCTATTTCATGAGACACTAAGGTGCATGGAGTATCTCTCTGGCTAGTTTCAGATAAAGTCTGGTCGATGAGTAGTTTGTTGATTGGCGCTCTTCTTCATCACCGGCATGTACTAAGGTAAAACACATGACTAAACAGTTGAGATCCTAAGGCTAAGAGACAATGAAGGATATATTTTCACATCGATCGTATCACTACTGAATAGTAAACTGCTAATGGGGAGGAAAATGAGTTTAATTTTTTGGTATGATGCCTGGCATAGTCACCTGTAGAGAGGAATTTGATAAAGGTTTTCATAAGAATTATTGCAACCACGATGATGAATGGGAATAGTGCCCCTTCCCTTAAAAAGGGATCTATAAGGTACATGGGATGGTTTGCAAGTAAGAATGGAACAATGACATGGAGAGAACCATTACTCCCTAGGGAAAAGGATCCCAAAGCAGAATCCCGTGCCTCATTGACGTCATCTTCAGAAAACACAGCTCGATTTGCTCTGCTTCTAAATCTCCAATATTGTCAGTTAGCCTTTTCCAAAGATGTGTGTAAGTCAGGGCTTTGGTGAAGATCGGGCTGAAAACCAGCAACACTCTGACCTTTTACACCACCCAGGACCATTCTTTCCAGTGTCTGCAGAAGAGGGGAAAATCTGCTCAATCAACAGGAGGGCGAACCTGTGGTGAAGGGTACGGATGCTGTTCCCCAGCCCTCTCTGCCAGTGTCCTAAGGAGCGTCGTGGAGCTCCCCCCTGCTGCACCTGTGAGATCGATCAGGGTAATTTAGCTCAAGGAAGCATCGCTACAGAAACGGGCATAACAACCCTTGTGTCTATCCTTCTGGCTCTTTATATTTATGGAATGAAATAAAATTTGCTTGGAACAATTTGTTTTACCTCTCATTTATAATTTACTGTTTTCTGAATCAGAGTTATCGTGCCGTTTGACTAAGGAGTAATCTGACATACCTAAATGGCATAACACACCCCCAGTAAACAAATAAAACTATGACTGGCTGACAAGGAACTCACACTGGAGCAGTTAAAATTCTTCCTTTCAACGAGAATTGGGATATAAATATTGAGCAGACCCCAAAGAAAATGCAGAACAAATCTGTGCTTAGGAAGATTATAAATCATCAGAGCTCGGAGGAGACTACCAATTTTAAGATCTCAACACCAATCATGAGTATGTGAAATCATTTCCTTTTTCCACTCTTGGAGTAGAGAGCATGGATTGCTGAGAGGTGTGCACTTCAGGGAAAGCGTGCCATTTCCTCCCGTGTTTCAAGCCACTTTAGCGCTGAATGTTGGTGAGGTAAAAACTGATCACAGCTCCCCTTTGTGACCTTTTATTTGCATTGTTTTGTAAAGGTAGTTAAGGCAGCCCCTAAAATAAAAATAATGGCACAACACCAGGGGGATACTGGATGGCATGCCTAGAGAAATGCACAAAAACACAAAAAAATGGGAAGTTATACAATGTTCCCTAGCCAGTGATAACCAAGATGCACAGAAATGAAAATGTCTCTGTATATGCCCGTGTGTGTGGCTGATTCCCTAGAAGAATGTATGGAATGGGTTCCACTAGAAACCCGAAAGAGACATAATCATTTTGGAAACGAAAGCCGTCTACACAGTTCTCGTCTCTTCTAGGTGATTGCCACTGTGCCCTCATTTGTCAGCTGTAACTTCTCTAGCAATTGTGTCAGGCACATGAGCTTTGACGGAATTCGTTTTTATCAGCTAGACCTGGACAATATCCGGCCTCATAATAAGAATAACCTGAAACATGTATTTTTTTGTTTTCCCTTGCACTTGATTATTATTTTATTAATTAAATTTTCTCTAGGATAGAAGGAATGCATTATTAACAGTGTCAAGTCAACAATTTTTGAAAAATTTATATTAGGGAATCCAGCTACATAAAACAAGGATGGCTTTAAAACAGTCCAATGATTATATTCATTTGTTATTTTTTAAATTTTTTCTAAAACTGAAAAAAATTCTTATTGCCTTTGTTGATTATAAAAACATGCAAGCAATTCAGAGCAGTATCCCTTTGAACCAGCATTCATCTTTTAATTCTCTTTGTGATATACCTGAATTGAATTTTATAACTATAGTGCCCTGGTAGCAATCAGGTAGCGAAAGCAAGAGGCCAGTTGTCTTTCTAGGCTATAAATTTAGACTCACTCCATTTCTTTCCTTTTCTTTGCAATTTTTGCAATTTTGCAAATATAATTGAGGCCGTCCTCATGAACACCAGACATGTAACATGTAAGTAAATTGTCATCCGACAGTCCATAGCAAACTGACTTCTGATTTTTTTCAAATATTTTTACAATTCACTGAAGAGCAATTGAATGTTCAGATAACAAAAGCCATACATATATAAAGATTATTTATTTATTTATTTGCAAGAGAGCAGAGCGAGAATACGAGTTGGGGGGCGGGCAGAGGGAGAGGGACAAGCAGACTCCCCACTGATGCGGGACTTGATCCCAGGACCCTGACTGAAGTCATGACCTGAGCTGAAGGCAGACGCTTAACCGACTGAGCCACCCAGGCGCCCCTAAAAGCCATGTATTTTTACAAACGTTAAAATCAGGGAAATACTTCAGTAATTAATTTGCTTATTTCAGTTACCAACATAATTGCTATCTTCACATATTTTATAATTTTGCCTCTTTTTTCTTAAGGAAATAGTTCACGTATCATGTTGATTAAATATTTTGAAAGAAATAGCTTTAGAAGGGCTAAGCAAAGAAATTAAAATTTTTGTGCCATTGAATTATTTCATTAGAATCGTAGGTTCTAAACCTGGAAGGGGCCTCAAAGTTGAACCACTCAGTTGGGACATCCACCTTTGCCTCAGTATCTTTGCCCAGTGCTTATCCAATCTATGCTCGAAACTTCTCTAGGATGTGAAGTCTGCTGCCTCTTATAAGAGGCAGTTCCGTTTGTATTTAAAGCTATTCTTTCTTATCCAAAACTTGTATCTCTTTTTCGGTACATTCCAGGATTAGCTTTATAGCAATATTACATGAGTCATGTCCTAACTGCAGAAAAACTGCCTGATTTTGGATATAGGCATGGATGATATATACCCAATAGCTGATACTATGTTAGAGGACTTTCATTCTCAAATGCAGCTTTAAAATTCTAGAAATTTTTAGAAATAATGTAACTGTTTCTATTCAGTTACTTTTTAATTGGAGAATTACTTTTAAATCAATCATACACAAATCTACAAACCAAAATTAGAACCATAATCTCCTACAAAGAAAAAAAAAAAATCTACTCAGAACATAGGCAGTTCAATGAATCTTTAGTCTGTGGGACCAATTAACCTTAGTTCCAAAAGGCAAGAAATTCCACCGATGGTATCAGGTTATTTATTTATTGGGTTTGAGTAGAATTACAATTTCATATACTCAGCTTGGTTCAAAGTACCACTCTTGCCATTGACTTTTGTTCCCCATATAGGGCAATGGGAGGTAAAATTTAGTGTCTGTCAGACAGTTCTTTGAGGAAAAGTTAAGAATTCTGATTCTAGATCACTTATGTTTCATTTTTAGAGTATATATAAGTGATCTTTATTTTTGTGGTATTGCAGGGACGTGTACGAAAAATAGATTGTGTGTTATCTCTTGCTGCATACAAATTATCCCCAAAACTTAACAACTGAGAAAAACAAACATGTTTCATCTCACAGTTTCTGGGCATCAGGAATCCAAGAGCAGTGTAGCTGAGTGGTTCCTGCTCGGGGTCTCCCTGGTGGCGGGTGTTGTGGATTTGTGGTTATCACAAGGTGCCTCCAGGCAAAGATGTACTTCCTGGCTCCCATGGGCCTTAACGTACAGCTCCCTCCTAGCTTTCCCTAGCAGTAAGTGATCTAAGAGCAAGAGAAAGAGAGAGAGCCTAAGTCACAAGGGTCAGTCTTTTTGTAACCTATAAAGTAACTAAGTCATGGAGACAAAATGTACAGCATGGGGAATATAGTCAATAATATTATAATAAAGTTGTATGGTGACAGATGGAGACCACACTTACCGTAGCGAGAGCATTGAGTAATGTGTAGAACTGTCGAATCAATACACCTAAAGCTAATAGAACACTCTCTGTTAATTATACTTCCATAAAAAAAGATACACAGAGACTGAAAGGGAAGGGATAATGAAAGATATTCCATGTAAATGGGATAAATACCTGATCAACAGGAAAAGAACTCACCCTGGAAAATTAGAATCAAGTTTTCAGAGCACAGGGGATGGTTAGGGGTCCAACACAGGATGACTCTGAGTAGATCATGGGACAGGTTATTAAGAATGTTTTCCAGCCAGTCCCAGGAAGTAAATTCTACATTATATTAAGAAGGATAATTGAGAGAAAGAATGGTGTTTTGAAGAAGAGTTAAACAAAGCATTGGGTCGCCGATCCATTGCACGAAATTGAGCGAATGAGGTAGCTGTAATGGAGGGCATCAGGGATGGGAGGAAAGGTCCCCAGGTTGGCCAGGTGAATGTTGGAAGCAAACTAGCCATAAACACCGGTGTGATGGGAACCGGAGTCCTGGAGAGGCAGGGCAGCTCGGCAACAGGTCTTTATAGGCAGAGAGTGAGGACTGATTTCTTCCATCAAGGGTACGTTGATAAAGTCAGATTGACATGGGATAATGGAAGCATGAGAAATAGTACAAGCAAATATATAAAGACTGGCAGGGAGAAGGGAAGAGTCTGGGAAGAGGTCGGTGTGGAGTATTTACAAAGGCTGGGAAGGCAGCTTTAACCTCGGGTGGGTCTTAGATGTCGGGGTATAGGTGTCACCCACACTGGAGTTAATGTGTCCAGGTAGGATTTCTCAGTGCTGTAGTTAGGCACTGGAAAACCTACGGAGCTGCCGGGTCATAGTGGAACCCATCACTTCGGTGGGTCTTTCAAAATATATTATAGATGATTCTAAATGGAAAGTACAATGCAGAATTGGATGACCTAATTTGGTTGCACTTTTAGCGAGAGAAAAGGTAAGCTATAATGCCACATGTGTGATTATACAATTTAATTTTCCTCCTATTCAGAGTGAGGTCCTTTTATGGCAACAGTAATTAATTAGGGTGAAATGTCACAAACATATTATTTTTCTATTGATTTTTGGAAGTTTGGAGCTTTTTTTTTTTTTTTCCAGAATGATGAAATCTGCTATGTTGTCAGTAAGATTCATGTGAAGGAAAGCTTGCCAGTTTTCGCCCACCCCAATCCTAAATCTGTTTCAATCTAGGTAGTACAGTATGTACTGTTGTTTCCAAGCAGAGGAGATTTTGTTGTGCACAGAAAAAAATCTCTCATTTTGGACCTAATTTTTTTTTCCTTAGGATGTCGGGCATTTGGAAGTGGACATAAAATCCAATAAAATTTTACTATCTTGGATCTAATATATTCTTTGATGAATCTTTTTACTTTTTTAACACACTGGTCCCTCATCCTCATAATAAAAAAGGAGAAAGTTAGCACTTGTTTATGAAGACAGGATGACAGAGAGTACAGTACAAGGCAGAGAGAAATTCACAGATGCGTTTCCTACATACAAATTGTAATAAATCAGTTAACTTTGTGTATCTTGGTTCACCGATCTATGACATGTTTAAAAAATAAGTTAGCAAAAGTAAATTTAAAGAACTATGTTAAGTTATACTTACTAAAATGTCCCACAGAGTTTGTTCTGAAAATGCAGATATTGCTAGACTATTGTTTTTCTCCTGTGGGTTTTATTTGCAGTTAAACATTGTAATTCATCACTTGAATTCTTATCTAGCAATGACAATTGTGTTTTTATCTTTATATATATTGAAATTATGAAACACTTGCTTCTAGAATGTTGATCAAAGGTAAAATCATCTGTAGCTATTGATAAGAAGTAAATTTTAGATTATATCTATTTTTAAAATATTATTTTAATAGCCTACTTACGATTTCCACTTTTAAGAATTGTCCCCTTCCAGGGGCGCCTGGATGGCTCAGTCGTTAAGCGTCTGCCTTCTGCTCAGGTCATGATCCCAGGGTCCTGGGATCGAGCCCCGCATCGGGCTCCCTGCTCGGCGGGAAGCCTGCTTCTCCCTCTCCCAATCCCCCTGCTTGTGTTCCCTCTCTCACTGTGTCTCTCTGTCAAATAAATATTTAAAAAAAAAAAAAAAAGAATTGTCCCCTTCCAAAAAAAAAGCCACTTACATATGTTTATACATATGTATAAACATGATTTTACAGAAACATTTGTAGTCGAAATTGAAAAGTAAGATTTAAGTTAATCTATGGTAAAAAATAAATAAAAACTTAGTTTACTGGGAGCAATGCATTTGATGAGATTTGGCACCATTCTTTTTAACTGGAAAGAAGAAAAAATATTATTATTTAGGGATGATATGATTTTTATCCTTGGAAAATGCAAGGTAATTTAATGAAAATCTAGTTGAAAAAAATAGAGGTCAGTGAGAAAACAGACTATACGATTAATATATAAAATGAATTATATATGTATTACTGAATATAATGGAAGAAAATGGCCTACAAATTTAATTTGGAAACAATAACAATTACTCATAAAATACATAGGTAGAAATTTAACAAGGAATATCCAGAATCAATAAAAAGAATGCCGTATAACTATTGGAGCAAACAAAAGAAAAAGAGTAAACGCAGAAACATTATTTCTTGCTGTGAAGCTCCGTGTTACAAAACATTGATTAATCCAAAATCTCATATATAGATTCAATTTAAGCTCAGTCTCAATCTTACAAAAGCTTTTTGTTTTCAACTCCACAAAATAATTTTGAAATTTAGATGGAGGAATGAACAGAACCAAATGGGCAGAGGAGTAAGATTTGAGGAAGGAATTGGCTCACTGGCATTTGTTGGGGAAATAGAATTAAAAACAAAACCATCTCTCAGTGGGAGATGCCTGTGGGATGGTGGGGCAGCCATTTGAAGTAAAAACTCAAAGACAGAAAGAGGGAGGAAAAAAGGAATGAAGGAAAGATGGAAGGAAGAAAGCCTTCATACTTTTTACCGAGTTATTATTTGGTATTTGATATTTATTTAATCCATTATTTAATAGTTATTTAATATGTATTTAAATATTCAAAAATGACATCATGAAAGTACAATAAATATATATATAGGGTTCTTTAAAAATAACGTTCAGTATAGGAAGACTTTTTAAAGCACATTATTATTACAGGAAATTATTTTAACATATAATTTTGATGACATAAAATTTTTAAAACAAAATATGAAAAATAGGTCCGTCTAACAAAATTCCCATTTAAATGAATAGAAGTTAAATGAAAACCTGAGAAAAAAGTTTTTTCAATATATATGACATTCCTTCTCTCCTTAATATGTATTCCTAATATATGATCAATGTGAAGAGAAAATCCTCACAGTAGAAAAAAATAGTAAAATACACAGAATTGATTCACAAAGGGAGAAAAACATGAGATATTCACCTTTTTAGTTATCCTGTAATTTTACCTCGATGAACTTGTATCCACAATTCAATTGTATGATTCCTATTTTTTAAACATATATACTCTAAAAATTGTACGGAGATGATTTAAGAAGATTGATGAGTTTGCTTTTGCCATTTTCCTCTTATTTACTATATTTATTAATATAGGCAAGTCGGCCTTATTAATGGACGAGATCTACATGTAGAAATTGTTTCTTATAATCAAAATATGACTTAAGACTATTATCATTTAACCTTTTTATCATTGCAAATAACATGCACTTAGAATTAGGTGGTAATTAATTATTCTTTTCAAGTTTATTTATTCAGAACCACTTGCTAAAATACGATATTAATACATAAACATAAATTGTACAATAATACATGTTAAATATTTCCCATAAAAGCCAAAGGCTTCTTTTCACCCTGGCAGATAGAAATGGGATTATTCTCTTCTTTGTGTTCCTTTCTGACTAGGTCTGGAAAAGATGTTCCTCCTTTTGGCAAGAAAACTGCTGTTAATATATTCAACAAATCCAGGTTAGGTCTTTTTTTTTTTTTTTTAATCTCACATGGCTTTCATAGACTACACGCAATGGGAAATTCTTCTCATATTTCCCTAATGAGAAAAATCGGTGTTTTTGCAGGAAAGCAAAGTGACACTCTGCCCTTTGTGAGGTAGACACTGTACAGCACTACAAAAGTGTATTTCTTTTACTATTACAAATGAAAATTCCACAAGTTCAAATATAGCATGAAGTCCATGACTTCCTTTCCGGGACGCCTTTCTGAGGCCAGATGCTCTCTTGCAGTTCGGCTAAAACCAAAGCCCTCGCAGTGTGCTGTGTTAATGTGTTAACGGGTGAGTCTGCATCTTCTTGATATTACAGTTTGCAAATATTCTCGAGGCAAGAGCCGATGGAACCACTGTCGGATGCTGTGCTGCACCCATAACGTTACATGGCAGTGACACGCAAAACACATTAAAGGCAATACGAACTCAGCAATTGTGACTTGCTGCAGGGGACATAAACAGAGCAAGGGGTACTCCTGCCACTATCCTTTCGGAAGATCTCGGTGCTGGTAAAGACAGCATATCTAGCACTCGGGGGTCCAGTAATAACACTGCAATGGCAGCAACAAGTCCATATTCTGGTAACACGGGAATGGTTGCCTTGTAGGCAGCAGGTGTAATGCATACCAAATCACGGCGATCATTTACTAACATTTTTGAATTTGGTGTGAGTTTTTTTTAATATCACTAATGTTCAAGTATTTTATGCACAAAATGAAAATAATAACAGTCCCCGATCCATAGCATTATGCTCAGGATTAAATGAGGCGATTTTTGTGACGTGGTTAGCATGGTGCTTGGTATAAATAAATCTTCGGTTCAGTGTGAGCCATTCTTGTTGCTGTTGTGTCAGAGAAAGCTGAGGTTCCTCTGGGAAACTCACTTCAGTATGTGGAAATCTGGACCTTATGGTGTTTCTGTCTCTGTCACTTGGAGTCACAGCTCATTTAGCTGGGAAACTGAGTTGGACCGATTTTAATAATTTGTGGATTGTCAGGTTTTTAAAAGTGCAAATCAGATTGTGTCCGCGGCTTCCCATTGTTCTTAGAATAAAACAGTGACGAGAGGTAGACCTTTGCCAACCTCGCTGGCCTCAGCTCCAGCTTCTCCCTTCGCCACACCACTCCTCCCGCACCCCCAAATCTACAGGGGTGCTCCAGAGGAACCTCTCGCCAGCACTCTGTTGTTGTCTTTCTGGACTTCTCCCAGGCTGTCCTTTGACCTGCAATGGCCCCTTCTTTCCAGTCCTAGATACCTGGCTAGCTGCTCTCATTCTTTAAAAGTGACATCTCCCGGGAAGTTAACCCCAAGCCCAGCCCGTGTCAATGCAGCGGTGAGGCAGTCGTGTGTGCAGGGATAAGGCGGGGAGGGTGCTCATAGCTCGCTGTAAGTGCTCAGTAAGTATCTCTTCTTGCTTTCTTTTGAGCCCCTGATACTTTGCTCTTCTTGGTGACTGTCATCACCCTCTGGTCACTTACCCTCAGTGCAGTGAAGCACTGAGGGTGGGAGCGCTGTGGTCTGTGTGCACGCCCCATCTGCAGGAGCTAGCCCACAGGAAGATTTGGACACCTGACTGCATGAGAGGTAAATTCATGATTTCAAGTCAGCTTCAGATTTTATATTTTATCTTCAGCCTGTGGGCAGGATTGCAACAGACCATTCCCAGAAGAAATGTGTCATTGGCCCTGCCACACAGGGAAACCCACGACCTCCTTACATTTCCTTGAATTTCACATTCCTTCCTTTTGTTCATGAGGCTTCTCCAACCGCCCTTAGGATCTTAAAAGCTGAGATGTAATTTTGTTGTAAAAAAATATTTATTTCTTTCACATTCTAAACATGCAACCTAAACAAATCAGATGCCTAGTTTCAAGCATTTCTGTTGGTCGTATATTTTTTTTTACATTTTCTATTTAAATTCAATTAATTAACATATAATGTATTATTGGTTTCAGAGGTATAGACCTTATATAACATCCCGTGCTCATTCCATCACATGCCCTCCCTAATGCCCATCACCCAGTTACCCCATCCCTCCACGCTCCTCCCCTCCGGCAACCCTCTGTTTGTTTCCTATGATTAAGAGTCTCTTATGATTTGTCTTCCTCTCTGGTTCCATCTTGTTTTATTTTTCCTCTCTTCCCCTATGATTTTGTTTTGTTTCTTAAATTCCACATATCAGTGAGATCACATGATAATTGTCTTTCTCTGACTGACTTATTCTGCAAATGACATTGCAAATGTCAAGATTTCATTTTTTATGGCTATGTAATATTCCATTGTATATATTCCGTGTGTGTGTGTGTGTGTGTATCATCTTCTTTTATCTATTCATCTGTCGATGGACATCTGGGATCTTTCCATAGTCTGTGTATTGTGGACATTGCTGCTATAAACATCGGGGTGCATGTATCCCTTTGGATCCCTACATTTGTATCTTTGGGGTAAATACCCGGTAGTACAATTGCTGGGTCAGAGGGTAGCTCTATTTTCAACTTTTTGAGGAACCTCCATACTGTTTTCGAGAGTGGCTGCACCAGCTTGCATTCCCAACTGCTGGTAGTGTTTTGACTCTGAATTTGCTGTGCTGCCTCCCACCTCCAAATCTAACTGTTATTGAAAATCTGATGACTGTGGAGCATTTCTGAACTGAGTTTTAAAGTCTCTTCCAGAACAAATGTCTTCAATACAGGTGGAAGCTGTAGGTCTGCATAGATCTTTTTCACAATAGATGCAGAATTGCTATGATTTTCCCTGTGTCTTTTACACCACCACCCACCCCTCCTTTACGATTTTGAAAAAGAAATATGAGGCATAGCTGAAGTAAATATTCTGAAATTGATTGATACAAATTCCAGGATTGTCTGCACCTAAGTGCCATATAGAGTCTGGTTTACTATTTTTTTCTGAGACGTTTAGAATCCATCTCCTTAGTCCAGAAAAACTTTCAAGTGTCTTAAGAGCTTTAATTGTTATTTGTGTGTGTGTGTTTGACCCTTTGAGCCTTTCTAAATGCAACTATTCCAATTCATAAGGGCCAGGCTCTCGTACATGATCGTCCAGGGCCGTTGGGCAGAGCCAGTATCTTCCCAAAAGAGCATATGTGGTCTTGGCTTGACAGACGTACATTTCAGTCTCAGTATGAATCGTATTTGTCAGCTGATTCTTTTAGTAGATTGTATTCAGATTTGCTTTGCCATCTTCACTCTTATAGTTTGGGGAAGGGGAGGTCCCATAGTGCAAATCAGAAAAATAACAACAGGAAATCTGCATATTTAGCAATGCTAATGCTGAAAGTATGTCATTAAAAATGAGACTCTTTGAATATTGTATTGGCTGCTAGGTTAGAAATGGTAATCATTAAATTTGTATCATTACCCTCTCCCTGAACATTGTAATCCCTGCCTATCATGGCCTTCCCATCACTGAGGGTTTACTTCAATTCCTTTCTCTTTATGAAAACACTGAATATGTCATTTTCCTGTATCACTTTCTTCCTTGAAGTTCTAATTCAACTTTTCACCTTTAATCATAAATTGCTTCTCATCATTGTTTTAACCAATTTCAGTTTGTGTCCAATCTTCCTAATGCATGGGAAAACTAACATAAGTTAAAAGTTCAGGTTTTGCAGTCAGATAGGGTGAATTGAAATGTATCCATCCATTCCATAAATATTGGTTGACTGCCCTTTATGTGCCAAGAACATGTTTTGTTCTAGACACTGAGATGCAAAGTGAATAAATCATACAAAATTCCTGTTCTCTAATGGTTGACATTCAAGGAGGTGGTGACACCATATAAACAACTAAACAAGTACATATCATAATATCAGGTATTGATATGGAAATGAAGGGGGGAAAGAAGTCCAAAAGGATAAAAAGCGAGAAGGTTGGGAGCATGCTATTACTTAGGTAGTGTGGATAAGAGACACCTCTCTGATGATATTATAGGACAAATCGTGAGGGTATACGGAGAGAAGAACATTCCAGGAAGAGAAAGAGCAAGTGTTAAAAGGCAGGGGGTGCTTGACATGTTCCAAGAACAGCAAGCAGTCAGTGTGCCTGGAGCAGAACGGCAGAGATATAAGTGGTGAATTTGGAGAGAAGGCAAGGTGCTGGCCTTAGGCACCAGGACACGGGTTCTGAATTGCAGTGGCAGAAGCCATGGAGGGTTGACAGGACAGTGGCGTGCTCACACTTGCATCATGAAAGAATTTCCCTGGTGGTTCTGTGGATGACAGATTATAGGGCAGCATCTTTCAAATGTTTTGACCATTAACCACTTGTGTAAATCCATTTTACAGTGTGGCCCAGGGTAATATATATATACAGAGAGAGAGAGAGAGAGAGAGAGAGAGAGAGAAAGAGAGAGAGAGAGACTTTTTTCATAAATTTGTCATAAAACTACACCTTTGGAAGCTGATGGTATACCTTCCAATTCTGGTATTTTGGAATTTATAGGAATTAATGTATGTATGCGTTTCATTATCACATAAACTTCTATTAAACTCCTCCTCATCTGCAGTTATGGTGTGTCCCATTCCCAGCATCTGATGATCCAAATTAAAAAGCTATCCCTCTCTGGAGTAATCAATCGACAGGAAAAGGTGGCCCATTGACAGTTGTTGGGTTTGCTCTGAAGAAAGCTTGTGTAGGGTTGGGGAACTACAAGAGGCAATATATTGGACAGATGAGGGTGTGGGTAGCAATCTGCAGTCTGGCTGTCTGGTATCTTTATGTAATTCACACTAACTAATGTCATCAGATCAAGATCTGCAGTTTACTTTCTGGATATCTATACATAAGTTGCTTAAACTTTCTGTAAGCCATGGTTTCCACATGTACATAATGAGAACTGTATTCAAACCAATTTCATTGGTTGTTGTGATGGACACGTGCGACAGCATGCAGAGCTCATAGAGAATGTTCACTCCTCTCATCTGGTTCACCACCACTGATGTTCTTCGAGTTCCCTGAATGTGCCCAAGTCGTCGTTCACCCTGAGATGGTGCAGACTGTTCTTCCAAGCCTCATGTTCCTCACTGAGCAACCTCTGCTCATCAATCGTGGTGGATCCCAGGCAGCAGTTCTTCAACAAAATCTCGCCTGATTGCCCAGACTCGTTCCCAGATTTCCCTCTACCTGGCCTTTCCTTCTCACACTTTGCCTTTTTACAATATTCACGTGGTGATTTGATTAATTTCTTCCTAAGACCATAAGTTCAATGAAGGATCATTTCTGTTTTGTGCATCATCGTATCTCCAACATCTATCCCAGAGCCTGACATTCCATCAATATTTGTTGACTGAATGTTCGATGAATATTATCATTATTTCATTGCAGTGGTGATTGGGTGGTAAGTCCTTTTTAAAGAACCTATTCAATTGAGGTAAGATCTGACATCTGCCATTCGGGGCCCAGCCAGCAACAAACCCTCCTGCCCTGAGAACTTTTTTCAACATAAAGCTGATAGTCTATTCACTTGGGTTTTCTTTGTTGATTCATTTTTTTAAACTCTTTGTCATTATCTGGCTCAATATTATTTTGCCATGCTGTATAGAATCCATAGGATTCATTCTGTAGCATATTTCCATTCCTACTGAAGTATACATGGTGGACAGCATTGGAATATTTGCTGGCTTTCCAGCTTCATCTCTGACATCCCTGTTTATTATTTAGTACTGAAATTCATTCTCTAAGCTTTCATGAACACATACTGCAAGCTGTTTTGATAACTGCCTTCTTAGGAATCAACTGTTTCTTCTTCAGAATTTGCTTTCTATGGGTCAATTTAACCTTAAAATATTTTCAAAGCTCTACATGACCATTACAATAATTGCAAAAATACTTATTTTTATTTTCTGAATGTAAGCCGTATTGTCTCAGTGGGGAAATCCGCTGAAGCCATCGTTAATTCAGGGGAGCTGTCATGGGGCTGCTGAGAGACCTCAACGGCCATTTACTCTCTCACTCCCTCCGTTCTGGAATGGCTCGTGCAGGTTTCAGGAGTTGTTTTAACCTCCAAATTGTAAGTTGCATACTGACAGAATTTCAGTCGGAAGATTTTTCAGAATTAAATTTTAGTTAGGAGAAAAATATCCCACCCTGAGATAGGAGTGGGCGGATGATTTAGGTTAATATCTCTTTCAAAAAGTTTAATTCAGAGTGGGTTTTAAGGTTACCTTTATCATGACAATGATATTTTCATGTGTGTGTCTTACAGAAAGATCTGTAAATAAACTTATCTTTTCAAAACTTTTATGGGTTGCACTCTGATGCATGATAAAATCATCAATTAACACTGAAAAATCTTCAGCCTTACTTTTATGTTAGCCAATTAAGAGGGTTAAAGGATAATAGCACTCTATGCTTAAATTCCTTTCCACAAACTAAAACAATCTTAGGACCACTTTTTTTTAGTTACTTCATATAACCTTCATTATGGTTATATGAAGTAAAAATAAGATTCTCTTAGTTTGGATATAAAAAGGAAAAAAACTAAAAAGGCATATAATTTCAATCAAAAATATAATGTTCCTAAACAAGATGAGTCATTGCTTTTCTTTGATCTTTGAGGGGAGAAAAAGTATTGGATTTCCCTGTGGAAGCACCTGCCTTCAGTGCTTAGCATTTATTAAAACTACTGACCACTTTTTCCCCCTGCTTTGCAGGACTGATTTAGCAACTTGCTTAAGTATTACATCCAGCATATCATATAAGCTATGAAAAATGCATTCTTTTTCATCTTCGGAGACCATTTAAAATGTTGAGTTATGCATTTTAAAGTCAAATAAACAGAGTTATTGAGTAGCCTGGATGTCTAATCACTCCAGACATAGTTTGTGTTTTTTTCCCCAGACTAGATTCGCCTGCAGAGTGACTCTTTACTCAGCAGGATTTCTACCAGCTGCCCATGTGCCCTGTTAGAGCAAATGCATTCATTACACAGGAAGGCAAGGTACTGGGGATTCATAAATAGCTTAAAATAATTTTTAAATACAAGAATTAGAAACTTTGAATTGTATCCGTGATCACCCTTCTATGCATCCAGACCAGAAGAGATTATGGAAACAGAGTGAAAAGGCAGAGCAGAAGAAAAAGAAAAGGTGGGAAGCAGAATTTGGGGTCAGATAGGGAGCACCAGCCCTATGTGGGGCAAGAAGCTGCAGTTACTCAATTCAGAGGCTAAACCATCAGGCCTGAGGGCACCCAAACCTAGACACCTTGATAGTGACAAAACTCTGACTCTAGCAGGACACTTCTTCCACAGTTTTTGCTGAGGCCTGACGTTTGGGGCAATAGATTGGGCTGAAAAGTGGATGAGTTGGGGTAGCAGAATGGCAGAATAGCCAGAAACAAGGAAAAAACCCTAAAAGTCATAGATTACATTGTTATCATTAAAACTACTAATAGTGGTAATTCTAGATAACCTGTTAAGTGGATACATAGTCACTTCATATACTTCAACAAGCCAGCCCTCTTAGGTAAGAATAATATAACCCCTTCTACAAGCAAGGAAGCTGAGGCCTAAAGAATTTAAATGCTTTGCATAAACACACAGATTTCACATTTAGCTCCCGCTTCAAAGCCCGTACTTTTCTGTGTCTCTTAGTGAATATGAGGTTGCAGCACGATACCTCTAGTTGATGTATTTACAAGCAAAAGCCAGGAATAACTTACGTAACTCAAATAAAACCTGGATACAGTGTCAGGTATTGTATTAGTTATCTATTGCTGCATAATGAACTGCCACAAATGTAGAAGCTTAAAACAATACTGGCTTATCTCACAGTGTCTGTGGGTCAGGAGTCCAGGCGCAGAAGTGCAGGCCCAGCTTAACTGGCTTCTCTGCTCTGGGTTTCCCCAGGACTCCAGCTTAACGGGTTCCTCTTCTCTGGGTTTCCCCAGGACTCCAGCTTAACTGGTTCCTCTGCTCTGGGTTCAAGGTCTTGGGCAGGGATGAAGCCTCATCTGAAGCCTTGACCGTGGAAGGATCCATTTCTAAGTTCATGTGGTTGTTAGCAGAACTCAAGTTCTGCAGGTTGTTGGACTAAGAACCATTGCCTGGAGGCCTTGCTCAGTTCCTGACTACATGGGCCTCTCCAGTTTGTCCCGTCAAAGTCAGCAAAGGAAAGAGTCAGTTGGTAAGGGTGAAATCTTTGCCTTATGGGGCCTTAGCTCATCCCATCAGTTTTGCTAGGCCAGCCCACATTGAGGAGGAGGGGAGTACACATGAGCACAAAGGTGGGGTCCCTGGGGGCCATCTGAACGTCTATCCTTAACAGATATGGAGATTAAAATGCCTTTTATAAGAAATGATAAGGGTGTGATCTCACAATTCAGCTTAATGCTAAAATAAATAAGTAACTTAATTCATTAATTCAAGAACAATTAAAAAGTCAGATTGCTTATGTGAAAAGTCCTTGTTGCCTTCACCCTAGTCCACATGCGTTACGCAATCATGTATCCCCAGTCACATGCCATTAGAGCTGATTGGCAATTATTACAGCAAAAAAAGATGCTCAACATTGTTTTTTAAAGTGACAATTCTTTCAGTTGGGTGAGGATAATTTAAAAGTGGTCTGTTTATTTTAGAGATGCATAATATTTTTTTCCTTTGACATGGAAATGAGCAGCTCTAGAGAAAAGCCTGTCATACAAAAACCAGTTGACAAAATAATAATTTGCTTTAATTTAGCTCCAGTATTTGTTTTGATAAAGATATTTCAGATTTTATTTTAAAGAGACAGCATAGTCATCAGTGGACTGCTGGACAAGAAAATGAAATCCTTTTAGCATCCCAGAGTTGATGCTAGGTTCCCTGGGTTCAACATGTTGACCAAATCAAAATATACACATAATCAAGGCATCATTTATTCTGCCATTCTTGAGCCCATGTCGTGGGGTTGTGCTAATCAGGTATCTAAATAATTTCAGAGGGAAAGGAATGCCTATGTGGGGTCTTACCTAAACTGGCCCAGTCAGTTACTTTTGAGCACAGTGATATATCAAGGTTTGTTTTATAAACTGTGCTGTTACAAAAGATTGTAAGAGACTTTTAAAGATAGAAAGTAAAATTGATAGTGTTAAGGCAAGTTAATAAAAGCAAATTTAAATGTGTGTTATTTTTTTACTAATGTTCAAAGATAGGACAATTCAGAAAAGAGATAAAACACATTTTAGAAAAATACAAGAGCAGTATAGTGAAATTTGATCAACCATATCATTTGTTGCCTATTTGGAGACAATTTCGAATATGAAAAAGGATGTTTGAAATATGTACTTAAAAAATATATGTATTGACCAACAAATTGTTTTATTAAATTGGTTGACTTAGAAAAGAGTTATATACAAAAATCATTTTTAATGAAATTCCTTTCAAAAATAAAAAAGAGAAGAATCCACACATATTAAAAAACAGCCCTTAATAACCTCAAACGAATTAGTGGAACATTAAATAGTAACACAAACAGAATAATTATTCTTGATATATTCTCACATACTTTTAGCTGGTGTATTGGCCATGTCTCTCCAAACACTCTATCTCTGATATTTTCCTGTGGGATGCTTTTTAAAATATGATCTTAATTTTTTAAAAATATAATTGTCTGCAATCTTCATCAAAGATGCATTTTTACATTGTCTTGTTTTACGTTCATAAAATTTGAAAATATCAACATGTCCAATTAACTCTGATCATGCTATATTATTTTTAATTTAGAAAAAATGTATTTAGCTGAGAAATTCAGAGACAATTTTACTAATTGGCACTTATTCTCAATATAACTTTGTTTGTATTTAAATGGATAAATATTTGAATGCAAACATCACGTTTTTTATTTCAAGTCATACCACCTTTGTTTGAAAATATTTTTGTGACAAAACTGAACAATGTGTACTTATTATTATTTATTGTGGATTTTGGGTGCTTCAAAACTGTAGGCTTTCCAAATACCATGCAATTCTGGTACAGAGTATAAATTTATCTAGTTAAAAGTAGGAGTTCCTTCGAAAGATTCTTCCTATGAGTTGAGATATTCCAAGGCTCTAGGCTAGAATATCAAAATTAAATCTTGAACACTGTTTGAACTCTTATTACATTATTTTGTTCAGACTAATCTGTTCTGTTCCTTCCTTGCTTTTATAAAACTATAGTTTTATTTTTCCTTTTTACACACTTTGTTTTCTATTGCTAAAAATACTAAAAAGCACTGCAAAAAATCAAAAGCTGAAGTGTTTTTTGTGCTTTATTTATCAAATATTTTGATTAAATTTTCCACTTTATTTTGACCAAATAGAGCGAAAATTTACAGGCTTTATTTTCAAAAGAGTTCAATGACAGTTCGTAGTATGCTTGGAATAATTTGCAGAGTTGTTCTTCAATAGTTCAAACATTTCTAAAGTCTGATCTATAGCTAACTTTCCATTGTACCTAAACATTGTAATTGAAAATGGGTGAACTTAATCTAAAAGAACAAGAATAACACATTTCACTACTAACAGAACTAATTTCCAAAAGCTTTACTTAGATTTCATGAATTGGTTGAAAAAAATCTAACTTACTGGAATGAACTGATTTTTAATTTGGAACATCTGATGATCCTGCCATTTTTAATCGCCACTCATAAATGTTAACTGCTGGTGATCTGTACCTTGAAATCTCAGTGTTGGCAATTCCTTGAGGTTAACTTTGTCCTGAAGCAGTTTTCAAAGTGTGGATCCCAAATCAGCAGCATCATTGTCAACCAGAAATTTGTTAGAAAGACAGTTTCTCAGGCTCCAACCCAGACCTCCTAAGAGGCTAGCAATCAGTGTTATCACAAGTCTCCAGATGCCTTTGATGCTTGAAGTTTGAGAACCACTGCCAAAGAGCACAGTTGAAGGCCATCTTCTCCCTGCTGATATTTATTCTGTGAATGCAAATTTTTCTTAAGGTTTACCTAAGGCAAGCATACTTATATCGAAAAAAAAAATGACCAGCAAGTAAATTGTTTACTATTAAAAAAAACTTAGCTAATCTATTGAATAATCCATGCCTCAATTTCCATAACTAATTGATAATAGGCTAAATTCATATATGTTAATATGCCTAATTATGTTTGAAAAGCTAGAAAATTAGATAATTTGTGAATCACTTATTAAACAATTACATGCATGAGACATAGTGCACAATTCTGAGGTAGAGGTATAAATATGGTATTAAGCAAATGTCATGCAGACAATTAGCAAAATTTTAAGCCTAGTCTCATTTTTATCATACATTATGGTCTTGTAAAATTGTTTAAATGAAACATTATGGTCGTTTAAAAGGAGCATCATTATGCATTGATTTTAGTTAACATCATTTTATATAAATAACTTAATTTTGCAACAATAAGGTACACAGAACGATGTAATTATTGCATACCTTCTTGTTTTTTCCCGCTTTCAATGGTTGTTTTAGATTGGTCTTTTTAATGGCATGTTTATAAAGGAAGAATCAAAGCCATTTTCATAGAAATCAAAGCCAAGATTTGGAGCATCCTGCTACTTCTTTCCTCTTGGTAATGTGTCTCAGGATTTCCCCATTACTTTAAACCCTGAGAGTGTTGGTGGGGTCTTAAGAAGGTCTGAACTCTTCTCTGGAGTGGAAATCCCAGGAATTTGATTTCATCAGGGTTCTGCAGGCAAGAGACTCAGGGCAGATGTATCATGGTGGTGATGTGGCCGGACCGCGGAATTTTGAGGGGCCCTGCGACAGAGCAGACAGGAGAGGGGACCTTTCTTTTTCATCAACTAAACTGATTTCTTCTTTCCAGCACTGTGTGTGTGTGTGTGTGTGTGTGTGTGTCTTGTTTTGTTTTCTTTTAATTTTGACGGTTTATTTTTACGGAAGTACTGTACGGGTTAGATGAGCTGTGAATGTTGAACATCTCACTATATTGTGGGTGTTTTATTGTGTATCTCAGAGTAAGTGTTCATTTATATGGAGACACGCACACACACCTGTGCACACACACAAAGCACACAAACACACGTGCACACACTCAGGCAAGTTCGAACATTTTTCTACTTTATATGTGTCTGTATCTCCATTGTGCAAATAGATAGCATGTATGTGTTCATGTAATATATAATTATATATACATATGTTTATGTGAAAGGTTGAGTAACATTTCTTTCCTCAGAATATGACATAACACATATCTATCTTAGTTATATATATTTTCTGAGTAGCTCCCCACGTCCATTTTTTTCTGCACTAAGCAAATAGTAAGAGAGCTGATTCTGAAATTTTTATTGCAGGTCCCTATGTCTAGCCATGGCACTGAGTTGAGGCTTCTACAATAATGCCAGGCATGCAACCCATAGCTGGATTGGTTTATGGGGGTTTTGGTGCAAGAGCTGTATTTCTTGTAATCTATGACCATGCTACTCATTAAGATAGACATTCTTCAGTGCCACCAAGGCATTCTGCTCTAAAATGGAAGCTTTTCTACCACTCCCAGGATTCAGCCTTCTTCACTTATAGAAATGCTCAGGGCCAAGAGTGAGGAAATCAATTTTCTAATTGGTCAAAATTCAAAGAGAATGATTTTGTTTCTCTTATGTCTTCAACTTGGAAGAATGTATTGCTATGTTTTCTTAACCATCAATTCATTCTCTTATTCATATAATAAATATATGTTAAGTATTAATTATATGCTGAATATTGTATTTTGTGTTGAGAGAAATGTCAGTCATCAAGACACTTACGGGTATCAAATTACTTACTCAATATTAATACGTCAAGTCTGTTTATCATAAATAACATGTGGACATAATTTGTACTGGGGACAGCAATGAGTAAAGAAAAATAAATGAATTTCCAATCTAGAAAAACTTGCTAAATATGTGGAATATTTATTTACTCCACAAAAAAAGAATTACCCCAAAGGCCACCATTTAAAAATGCTTCCACTCAGTTTTGAGAAGTGTCCACAGAGGGTATGTATGTTCTTAAACATTAGTATTCACATTGTCCATTTATTCTGTGTTGTTTAGGATTTTTTTGGGTATTTGTTTAGAATGAATCCGTTACAACTGCCAACATTTAAGATTACATGCCTCTTCTTTGGGTTGAGGGTAGAATCTCTCTCTTCTGAGTCCATTGGATAACTGGGAAAAATCTCAATTTTAACAATGTTAAGCTTTTGTGGTTATTGCTTTAGATAGCTAAAACAATAAGAAAATATGCAGAAAAGAGAATCAATTTGCAAGGAGAAGCATTCCACACTTCTTTCAAAATGATTTTTAAAGGTGGGAATTATAACCTTTACCATGAAGTTTAGAGAAAAAATACCAAATTCTTTTTTTGAAGAGGACAACCAGGGTGAAAAATGAATTGCCCATTATTTTTCTGCTTCTGGGACATTGTCAGGCTGGTGGAGGGAGAATGAATAAATATCAGCCAAGTTCATCTATATCAGGATCAATTATGTAACAGCGTATTAGCCACCCCAATTTTAACCACTTTTCAGGATGGCCATCATTTATATCATAAGCCTTATATGCCAATCCCTGGGTTATTTTTAGGATGTTGGAATTTTCTATATATAGGAAGACAGATTAATGTTAAACATCACAGTAAGTTTTTGATTCCTCTCCTTTCTATGACCACTAATTAAATCGACAAGAACCAGGGATTCAGTCCTTAGGGCCGCAAATTGGAAACTGTAATAGGTTATTCTACTTGACAAATATAGAGCAAAGGGTTGAACCCAAGGTCGTGTCTTTGGGGAGCTCTAAAAATCAAAGTGTTGGAAGCCAAATGTTAATATCAAGTAATGTTTGAATACAGAGACTCTGGCAGACTGGGGAAGAGCTCACACACAAAATGAGAATAGAATCCTGGGGGGATTGCCTGCAATGACATTGGAGTGCCTGGGAATCCTTTCTGTTGGCAGACACATGCATGCAATTAACAGCAGACATGCCAGTCGAGGGGAAAGTACCAGGTGGGTGCAGTGCGTTTGAAAAGCACTGCCAAGTTTTCTTCCGGGTTCCTTGACCTTCCATGGAAATTTTACCTTCATGTCAGGAACACACAGATTACAGGTAAAGTCCTGGAGCATCTCTAAGTGATTCTTCTTCCTCTTGGCATCTCTAAGCCTGGAGAAGAGAAGGGAAATATAAGGGACAGGAAGAAGGCAATCAACTACAGTCCCTGCATGGGGTTAGAAAGAGAAGCAGACACTTGTGGATGGACTCTGAAATGGCAGACTTCAGGACTGGCGCTCGTGGTGCTTCTTGAAGTAGTTTCCCTACGGGGATGGCTAGCTCGGTGCTTAGAGACCACCAATGTTTGTGGTGTTGAGGGCAATGTAAAACAAGTCCTTGACTTACAGTCACAGGTGTTCCCTTCCACAAAGGGTAGAAGAGTTCTCTCCTCCAAATATTTTCCCAGGGCCACCTTGCTTCCTTTAGCCTCTGCCATTATCTTAATTGATTTCATATATATATATATATATTTATATGAACACACACATGCAGTGTGATTAATATTTATAAGTCTTACTTTATAATCTTTCTCACACCACACACATGCACACACGCACACACGCACACACACACTTCTCAGGAAGTCTGAAGTGAGGGTGTGAGCAGGGGAGAAGGCTGAGAAACCCATCCCCAGGACTGTGAGGGACTTGCACTAACTACGAAACCTTTTCTGATGTGATGCAGCTTAAATGAACAAGGATGACACCGGAGCACTTTATTTCAGTTCTTTCATTCAGTGCTAGTGATGGGGCTTTTCATGATACTTTCTGTGAGTGCCCTATGTCTTTATTCCCCGGCCTCACCTGAGAGGCTGGTCTCTGTGATACCTTGCAGTGTCGTCCTCGCTGTAATGATCATTTTCTGTCATTGTGCTCCTGGCAGTCAGTCATAGGAGCTCAGCTTCCTTGAGTGTTTTGAGCATTGGAATGGGTTATCAAGATGTTTTCCTGATTGAAAAGAGCCGTGTATGTGTTCTTCTTGGGACCACACCTGTGCCTCCTGGATCACTGGTATTGGGAAGCTTCCCTGAATGTTCTCTCTTGCATGCCTCCAAAACTAAACGTGGAAGTGGCCACAAGAGAATTCTTTTGATAACAGGATATTTCCACTATGGGTCGAATTGTGCCACCCTCCCCATTTGTATGTTGAAGGGCTAATCCTCAGTGTGACTGTATTTGTAAATAGAGACTCTGAGGAGATGACAAAGGTTAAGTGAGGTCATAAAGACGGAGCCCTAATCTGATAGGGCTGGTGTCCTTATAAGAAGAGGAAGAGACACCAGTTCTCTCTCTCTACACTGCATGAGGACAAACAGGAAGATAGCCTTCTGCAACCTAAGGAGAGGTGTCTCACCAGACACCAAACCCGCTGGCACCTTGATCTTGGACTTCCAGTCTTCAGAACTGTGAGAAAATAAATTTCTGTTGTTTAAGCCACTCAGTCTAAGGTATTTTGTTATGGCATCTGAGTTCACAAAGACAGTCTTAACCCCAGACTTTGAAATGTGATGATATTTGGAGATAGGGTCTGTAAAGATGTAAGTAAGTTAAAATGAGGTCATTGGAGTGCACCCTAACCCAGTATGATTCGCATCCTTATAATAAGAAGAAATTTGGAAATAGACACAGAGGACAGTTGACGTGAAGACACAGGGAGAAGGTGACCCTCTATACATACCTTCAAGAGAGGTTTCAGAAGAAACCAAACCTGCCGACATCTTGATCTCTGATTTCTAAGCTTCAGAACTGTGAGACAATAGATTTCTGTTTTTTAAGCCTCCTGTCTATAATATTTTGTTATGACAGCCCTAGCCAACTATTAGAGTTTCAAAGAAAATTATAAACTTGCTATCTAGCTAAAGCAGCAATAACATAAAGAGGTAAACCTCCGAAAGACATGGCTCTGAGTTCATGATAACAATCTCAAAGACTTAGCCCTGTAGTCCTTGGAACCTCAACAGGAACTAGGAGGTGGTTCTGATTTTTGTCTGCATCTCCTGGGAAGCTCTGAATAGTTACTGGGAGGTTTACCATGGCTTTCAGTTGAAGACCTTCATTGAGGCTGTTATAGACCTCAGTGTTGGGAAGATCTTGACTTTTCCCAGTGTCACCCTGTGGCTGACCAAGTGAGCATGGTCATCAGTCAACTCAACAACCACCACCGTAGGTAACTCAAGTACACTGCTTACAGGGACAGGAGTAACACAAGTTGCTAAAGGACTTAGTACAAATCTGACAAGTATCTTTGGTGTGACTTTATTTGTATGTTACATTATCCCACAGTTTCCTCTGGTCTGTGATTCTTAGCCACTTTAAAACTATCTTCCCAGCTGTCGATCTGGACATTTATTTTGTGGCATTTTGCTTTTTAGTGTTTTAGTCAAATATCTTGGAAAGTGTTTCCTTTTCATTTCTTTGTCAGCTGTGATACCCAAAATTCTAGATGGAGATATGTTTTGAAAATCATTTTTTCCTTTCTAGCAGTTTTTATTTAAAATACACAAAGTTGGGCTCCTGGGTGGCTCAGCTGGTTAAGCGACTGCCTTCGGCTCAGGTCATGATCCTGGAGTCCCGGGATCGAGTCCCGCATCGGGCTCCCTGCTCAGCGGGGGGTCTGCTTCTCCCTCTGACCCTCTTCCCTCTTGTGCTGTCTCTCATTCTCTCTCAAATAAATAAATAAAATCTTTAAAAAAATAAAAAATAAAATAAAATAAAATACACAAAGTTATGATCAGGTAAGATTTTACATTGAAAAAAAAAACAGAACAAAAACCCAAACCCTCCTCCTTTGGCTGAATCCATTGTCAACTTCTCTGAGATGGCTATCAGAGGATTGTTTTCATATATTGTGGTTTATTTAATCATCAGTAACTTTTGCTGGTTGACATAAACACAATCCCTATGGTTTTTTTGAGCTATTTTATCTTAATTGTCTCTGTTCTTTCTCTCCCTATGGGAATGGAAGCCATGGGCCTATTGATCCATGGAGTTATTAAAAATTAAATGACATCCTCCCCCGCAGGAGGAAAGGCACTCCTAATGAGTATAGACATTGGCTTTTGGTCACCTCGCAAGTTAATCATTCCAGCCTTATGGCAAAGACCTTTACAGCATCACTGCTCATATCAAGTAGTGATAAGTTTGAAAAATGTATAAAATCTGGGTGAATTGCCACGAAGCCAAATGACTAAAACAGTGATGTGGAATAATAAGAGGTTGACCTCCTCTACTTCTTTCCCCCTTCCTCCTCCTTCTAAACAGAATTACTCACATTGAAAAACCATTCTGGAATTTCCAAAAGTTCAGTAAGATATAAATCAAAGTTAAGGGATCTTCTTCTTTCCCACATAACTCTTTACAGTGAGTAGATTATCAGTGCAAACCTTAAACATCTTTAATGAATTACTACGTTAACATGGATAACAAGATTTCACAATGTGCCTTCCTCCTCCATCCTCCTCTCCATCTCTTCCTTCCCTCCCTCTTCCGGACTGTGTGACACTCTGCCACACACTGACATTCTTTCAGCTCCTGACATGAGTCATGATTTGTCCCATCCACCCCAACCGCCTCTGGGGTGTGACTCCTGCATGGAATGCTCATCTGTCCACTCTGGCTAGATCCTTCCTGCAATCTTGATAAGACAGGATATTAGATGGAACTGTTTCACCCAGATTCCACCAAGGCCCAAAACGATAGATGTCACCTTCCAGAATGAGCCCATAGATACACACTTAGGGAGACAGAGAAACACTGATGTGTCCTTTACCCCCTGGAAAATCTGACCCGTGAGAGCCTGGCCAGCCACTACTGGAAGCAGAGGCGTGAAAAATTGCTGCATGAAGGGGCTGTCTCTGTCTGATATTTGTCCTGCCGACTGACAGAATTTGACAGGAAAAGAGATGCATGAGTCTTTAGCATGTGGCTTGTACAGGAGACAGCAAGCAAGGGATTGCTTTAGATCCTGTCAGATAGAGCAGCTGAAGGGACTAAGGGCATAGTGCAAAGAAGCTAGAGGTGCTGCCAGATGCCTGGGGACAGAGGAACAACTACAGCGGACCAGCTAGACCAGTGATGCGCTGGCCTGGGTGCAGGGGTGGGCCTGGGGTGGGCCTCCAGGGACTGGGAAGGGAGGAGTCCTGAAGATTCCACAGAAGTACCCCATGAAACAGAGCTTCTCCTTCCATCAGCCTGCAACTGAGGAGTGCCGATGCCAAGGGTTAAGCAAGAAGGGAAGACAGAAAGCAGGAAAGAGAGAAGCCAACGACAAGAGGCAGGGGAGCAATCAGAATTTCAAATAAAGTTTGGAATTTTTGTTATTACACTGGGCTGGGTACTTGAATTCCTGCTCTGAGACTATAACTTGACTTAAAGTGTCTAGGGCACTGTTTCATCATCTGGGAATGAGGAGACACTTCTTGGAACCCGTCCCGGGTTCCATTGACAGAGGTGAGAAGAAACTACCACATAGAATTTAAATGGATGCTTAAGAGAAAGAAAGACCTGCTTTATGATGATACCCCCAAATATCATACCTGTTCAGGTAGTGGTTATATCATTTTCGATGTTCCTTCCTCCACATTTTGTCCCCAGAGCCAATTATTGTGCCTGGCGCATATTAGATGGTTAACATTTTTCTAAAAATATATTGTTATAGTGAGTAATCTCTACCTTTACTTCCATTCTTTAAAAGAGAGTCTTGTCCATGGGGCGCCTGGGTGGCTCAGTTGGTTAAGCGACTGCCTTCGGCCCAGGTCATGATCTTGGAGTCCCGGGATTGAGTCCCATATCGGGCTCCTTGCTCAGCAGGGGGTCTGCTTCTCCCTCTGACCCTCCCCCCTCTCATGTGCTCTCTCTCTCTCATTCTCTCTCTCAAATAAATAAATAAAATCTTTAAAAAAATTTTAAAAAATTAAAAAATTAAAAATTAAAAAAAAAAGAGAGAGTCTTGTCCAAAAATCTGACCATTGAGTTAATTTCTCCATGCTTTCCCTCTCTCATCAATAAAGTGATAGCATGGTCCAGGGTTGGTTTCAGATAGTTAATGACGTCCACGAATCAGCCTTTTCTCAAGTTAATTCTAATAGCCCCAGTTTTTCAATAGTATTGCTTATCTATTTCTGTTTTGGTGTTTTTCTTTTTGTTTGTTTGTTGTTTTGCATCTTAGTTATCCTTCAAGATGCTTAATTGATTCAGGATTTAAAGATTATAAGACTCCAATGTCAAATTAAGTTTCTGATCAAAAGCAGATAGTGAGCCAACCACTAACTTCACCTAGAAATTGTGAGATAAGTAGAGTTATAATTAGAAAAAAATTGAAACCAATGAATCTTATTTTCACGTTTTAACATCTGACAAGTCACATTGAGGGACAATATTAACTAATAATTGGGCCATTAAATCCAACTTCTTTTCTTTAGTTCTTAGCTGCAACTGTCACAGCAAATTACATATGAATATTATAAATTCTGACCCTTGAAATAATTTACTCATTCAGTAAGTGTTAATGGAACGGAGCTGAATGCCAGGCACTGTTCTCAGCAGCTCCAAACGTCAGATGATCAATGAACAAAATAGGCAAAATCTTGCCATCAGGAACTTCCATGTTCGCGTGTAGGTGGGGCGGGCACACCACAAATCATGAAATCATAAATAGCTATATAAATTAGATAGCGAGTTTGTTCATTTTCTAGCGCTACCACAAGAAATTACCACAATCTGGGTGGCTCAAATAGCCGAAATTTATTCTCAGTCCTGACGTCTAAAGTCTGAAATCAAGGTGTCGGCAGGATTGGTTCTGTCTGTGGCCATGAGGGAGAATCTGTCCCCTGGCCTCTCTCCTAGGCTTGTATATGGCGATCTGCTCTCTAAATCTTTACGTTGTCTTCCCTCTATGTAATTTTCCCATTTTGACAAGTAAGGACACCAACCATACTGTGTTAGGACCTGCCCTAATGCCTCTGTAAAGACTCTGTCTCTAAATAAGGTCACATTCTGAGGTCCAGGGGTTAGGACTCCACCATTATCTTTCTTGATGTGGGGACACGGTTCAACCCATAATAATGTGTGTGAGAAGGTGATTAGTATTTTGGACAGGGACCTGGAGTGCAGAAGGGAGCCGTGTGTGTGACTGTCCGTGGAGGGAGCGTCTTTGTGACGGGTAAGTTACAACGCGTTATCACACCTCCCGGCAGCTGCCTTGTGTCTGAATGTCAAGGATCAGGAAAGCCTGAGCTGCCACGGGTGGATGGGGTGGTCCTTCTGGTGTGGCAAAAACTCTGCTATAGGACCACTTCCGTCCCTGAAGCTGGAGAATTGCATTATGCAGACACGTTCCAATGTCATGAGCGCTGCGATGTTTTAAAGATATTTATAGTTGTGATGAGTTTAAGAAGAATGAACAAGAAATGCTTAATGTGATATAGGGCCTATTCTTGCATTTCTTGCTGCACAACTGTTCTGGAGATGTCTTTTCTTATAGACTGGAATGACCTTGTCTACGGCCATACCACCCTGAACGCGCCCGATCTCATCTGATCTCAGAAGCTAAGCAGGGTCAGGACTGGTTAGTACTTGGATGGGAGACTGGAATGACCTTGCTCCCTCTGCCCAGTGGTCTCCCGGATTATAGCAGCTTACAGGCTCTGGTGCTGTCCTCCCTCTTTCTTTCCCCCATGTTCCGACAGTGTGGAGAAGCAGGCACCATTCCCTCTTAATATATTTTACTTGATGGAGTGCATTTTATTTAAAAGGAGTTGAGTGTGCCCCCTGCAGTGTCTCCATCCAGGGCAAGAGTCTCTCCCTTAGGTTGTAAAATCTTGTGTCAAATTATACCCGATTTATTTTGCATGGCATTGAGGTCTTATTTATTTTTTTATTATTATTTTAAAGATATTATTTATTTATTTGACAGAGGGAGAGCACAAGTAGGCAGAGCGGTAGACAGAGGCAGAGGGAGAAGCAGGCTTCTGGCCGAGCAGGGAGCCCGATGCGGGGCTCGATCCCAGGACCCTGGGATCATGACCTGAGCCGAAGGCAGACGCTTAACTGACTGAGCCACCCAGGGGCCTGGAGGTCTTCTTTATTAAGAGATGTTTACTTTCTCAGATTATAGGACCTTTTCTCCCCCTAATTCCTTAAGTATTCAAAAAGAGGTAGCGTTAGGACAGAAATGTGGATGAGAATATAACAGAGTTATGTGTGAGCATAGCTTCTTGGTCCCCTGTAGCTTTACAGTTTTCCAAGTATTTGGGAATAGAGCCTTTAGCATAGAACTTTTAAGAAATAGAGGCATCTAAGGTTTTATATCTTTGTACAGTACCCTGTCCAGGGGACACACTCAGCATAATAAAATATACATGACAGTTTTTCTCTTGCTTCAGATCATACTTGAAAAAAATCTGTTTTGAGTAGATTCCAGATGATCTATGTTATGAATGATTAAGCATTGTAAGAGAAATTCTGGGAGCATTACATTATGCCTCCGATCCTTTAATAACTAGACCGAAGATTAGCAACGTGTTTATTTCTCAGAGTAGGTGGATGGGAGTGGAGCTTGGTGTGGCTGCCATACTGTCGGCATTAGCAGAAGGCAGAGGACAGAGAGAGGAAGTGTGTGGCGGGGGATGTTCAATCCTTGTGCATCAAATAAGAGAGCAGAGAGAAGAGAGATGGGCTTGGGGAGAAAGGTCAGTGATGGTACCTCCCGTAGCTCCTACCTCCGCCTGCAGGCGAGGGGCACCGAGACTTCCGTTTTAATCACGCTGAGGAATGACTTAGCTTAAAAATGCAAATACCTATAATTCCAGCCAACTTTATGCAAAATGGGGGCTGCTGCCTAACCAATTGTTACCATCCCAGATTTGCAGATTTGGCACCCGTCGTCCCGCACACATTCAGAGTCTCTACCTCTGTCAGTTTTGGGGAAGGCTTGGCCTCTGATGACACCACGGTTATATAAATATCATCTCAGATCAGAATTGATCTTTGAAATTGTATCGCACTAGGGGGCGGGAGGGGGCGGCTCATTTTCCTGACACTGAGCAGATCCTCTGTACGGTCCCAGAAAACTTCTTTTGAATCCCGCAGCATGCTTTCGACTGAACAAGACGGCAGTAGGCAAGTGGCGAACCCCAATCAGTCGGGGTTGACAGCAGCCCATTAAAGGTGTGAAGATAAGTCATGTTTTGTTCTTGTTTGGGGGACTGGAGCTTTGGGAGGTAGGGAAGAACCTGCTGTTTGCTCGTGCCTGGCGGGGGCCGAGCCTGCGAGGGAAACTCTCTGTCAAGTATCATCCCACCTGCGGTCGCGGAACGAGACGAATCAATTCATACCAGGAGTAATACAGATTTCCGAAATGTCTGCGTTTTAAAAGTTCACATTTGGATCCCTTCCAGAAAATAACTTAATTTCCATCAGGTTTGTGCAAATCTTTTAAATGGCCAAAGTGCCATTTGAAAGAAGCATTTTCTTCTCCCTCCCCAGGGATGTGTCCTCTGCCATCCTATTGATGCTGTGGAGAAGTGTTTTTGTGTGGGGGCGGGGGGGGGGGGGGGGCTCATCTCCTATAAGGACTGCAGCCTCTCCAGACTGAGCAAATGTGTCATCCTCTGGTTAGCGGCGCCAGCTACCACATGAAGAGACTATTTGCAGCTCTCTGTTTAACGTGTCACTTCTACTTAAAAGATAACTTTGTTCTTCTCCGTTCCCCGGGATATCTGTCACCTTCTATTACTTCCGTTTGACCTCTACACTCGCCGTGTGGGAACTACGTGCTTCCTGAGGCACAGGGGCATCTCAGGTAACTCTAGGGAGTGGCCTGTGAAAAAGTCCGTGGACCTGTTTGCAAGAGTCATCAGAACGTCCTTAGAATAGTCAAAGTTTGGGGTCATCAAGCCACTTCCCTCACTTTGCAGAATTCAGAGGATTGTCAAGGATCCTGTAGTCAGTGACTAGGAAACAAGCTCAGAGACTAAGCGCTGATCTCGAAATCAGGAGAAAATTAGAAACTCAGGAAAATCTTCCCAGAGCAGGTGACATTTCAGTGGCATTAAAGGGAAGGAACAGTTTGGAGAGTGCTGTGGACTGAACGTGCGTGTCCCCCACGTCCAGATGTTGAAACCCTAGGCCCCCACATGATAGCATTAGGAGGGGAGGAGATTGATCCTGAGGGCGGGCCCTCGTGAAGGGGGTTATTGCCCCCCACGAAGGGGCCTTCAGAGAGCTCCATCACCCCTCTGCCGCAGGAGGACCACCACGCGAGGCTGTCGTCCTCAGTGAGGAAGAGGGCTCTCACGGGACCCCTCTGTGCGGGCAGCCTGGCCCGAGGACTGCGAGAAATCATTTCTGTTGCTCATAAGCCACCCAGGCTGTAGTCCTTTTTACAGAAGCCTGGATGGACTAAGGGAGAGGAAATACCGAGGGACTTTCCAAGTAGCACAAAGAATTGTGTAAAAAGCCCAGTTGGCAGAGAGCAAATTGCTCAACTGAAGAAAAGATGTCACTCACACAGTCATATCTCAGAAAGGAAGAAGTGGCTCCACATTAATCAGGGTATCAGTTTGACTTACAGAAAACCAATCAAGGAGACTTTGTCTGTAAATATCACCTTTAGACACTTTATTTTGTAAAAATTCTAGACACTACATTAACTCAGTTCTGAAGAAAATGTATTTTGAGCGAAGATATCTATCTCTGAGCTGTTATTGATGCACCAGCCTCGATATCAAGCTTACTAAGCATGTTTTCATTGAGAAGACAGAACATGCAAAGGAATAACAATCTCTTGTTGAATAGTGTTTATGAGAAGTGTGACTTTATGTCCTTTAGAGACTAAAGTTTTTCCCTATTTCAAAACTAAACAATGGAAAGTGTCTGGTTTTAACAGAATCAAAGGCGTCTTCATCCATGGAGGGGACCCATGTTTTAATCTGCAGTTTTGAGGTATTATTTTGTCATACCATATCTGGATTGAACTAAGAAAGGTCATTTTTATTCAACTTAAATATCATATCATTAACGAGCGAGAACAAAATTTTAAAATGCACGATGAAATAGCATTTTTCTATTAATGGAACTAGAATGTGGAAATACGGAATTTGCTCCTTTCACACTGTTTTCCAAGAATTGGCATACACAGATTGCAAACTATTGAACAAAACAAAATCTTGTCCTCCAAGTAGCATGGAAACCTGTTATTTTAAGATCCTGTCAATGCAATTAATTTCCAAGAACTTAAAAGCATTGGCTTTACCTCTCCTCGTCACTGACGTGTTTTCAGTTAAAAAAAGGAACTCTTTTATTTTTTTTATTTATTTATTTTTTTTAAGATTATTTATTTATTTATTTGACAGAGAGAGACATAGCGAGAGTAGGAACACAAGCAGGGGGAGTGGAAGAGGGAGAAGCAGGCTTCCCGCGGAGCAGGGAGCCCGATGTGGGACTCGATCCCAGGACCCTGGGATCATGACCTGAGCCGAAGGCAGACGCTTAACGACTGAGCCACCCAGGCGCCCAGGAACTCTTTTAGAAAAGAAAAAGAAAACAAGGGAGGGGCAGAGACTTATCTTTTTTTTTTTTTTTCAACTGAATGTAAAAAAAAAAATGAGCTATTCTTTGTGTTAACTTCAGAGATTTTTGAAATAACAAGAATGGGAATAATAGCTAACATTTAATTACTTCTTAATATGTGCCAGAACTATGTTAACCACTTTACTCTGATTCTATAATTTAATTTTTATAACCATATAAGGTAGATATGGACATTATCATCTGCTTTCTACAGATGGAGAAGCAGATTGACAAGGAATACTTTGCTTGCCCGAAGTCCCCCAGTGGAGGGTGGGACTGAGATTCAGATCCAGGCAGCCTGACTCCCAGTCCTAAAGGCGAAATCATCGGGAAGTAAACTAGGAGTCGCATCATTTCTTAGGAAGAAACAGTAACATATCTTCCATTTGAAATTATTTATTTGTGTGGCTTATTTTAATTTTAAAATCATGTAGATGAAGACATGTTCCTTAACCCTTTCTCTCATGGCTCTGATTCAGCTGGTTTTGTTGTTCATAAAATCACACTCGGAAGGAGGGAAGTTGATTGGAAAAATGTAGTAATTGTTTAGTGGGTCTGGCACTAAATTCCCAGATTTCCTAAAAAGTAAAGTGAGAGGCCAAATCTAGTCTTCTCTAGAGGCACACTGACATTTGAGGTATAGATGTGTTTGGATTAAAATAGTGCTTTTAAAAACAAACAAACAAAAAAAAAACACAGTGCTTTTAATTTTTAAATTGCATTTAACTTGAATTTATAAGGCAAATAATACCTACCTGCGCTAAGAGGGTGCATTAAAAATGAACCAACCAATTTATCTTTCACATAGATAAAAATTTTATTTGTAATTTTTATTTTTATTTTACTTATTTTCTAAAGATTTATTTTTTTAAGTAATCTCTACATCCAATTTGGGGGTCAGAGTCACAACCCCAAGATCAAGATTCTCACGCTCTACCAGCTGAGCTAGCCAGGCGCCTGTATTTGTAACTTTTAGAATTAGTTCTTAATTTTACAAGTTACTCATTTTTTAAAAGCTTTTTTCCCCCATTTCTTAAACTTGACTACACTTAAATACCATGGATTTGTTGTTGTCTCAGGAAAAAAAAAAAAAAGAGAGAGAGCAAATGTTGCCAGGCAAATTGTTTCTTTAGTGCATGACAATGGAAATTGTATTCCCAAAATCTGATTTTTATCCCTACAAAATATTTTTAAACACAACAAAGATACAAACATTGATTATTATCCACAAAGAAATTGAGAACTTTTTTCTGAAAAGTTTAGATCTTTGGAACACGTAGAACTTCAAAATTTAATACTTTTAGAATTAAAAGAAAGGGAGATCAAAAGTAAATGAATCTTAAATGTAAAATACACAGAATGAATATATGCGCAGAGATGGAGGTTTATGTAAATTGAGCAAGCGTGTCAAATCTTAACCAGGTTAGTAGAACACCACCAGATGGAGAAAAGGGTCACCAACTGATTTTGCCATTTTATTCCTAAAGCTGTGTGTTAAATAGCAGGGATCACATAATACCTTCAGCAATTGTTGTTATTATTTCAAAGCTGTAGACTTCTTGCAGACTTGTGCTGAAAAGCATCTTTACAGTCAAAATGAACCCAACTACGAAGTTTCAGTATTTAAAGACTAAGGACGTCTGCAAAGAGCTGAGATGTGCCAGGTATCAATCCTGGTGTTGCCTTTCCCCAGTCCCTGGCGGCTGCAGCTGGAAGCTCAGGCCTGCTGTCTCTGAGAATCTGGCAATCAATTCCTCATCTACTAGCTCTCCGCTGTCTCTTCCACATCCGTATTTATTCCCTACAGCAGTGCTAACGTGAGCCATGGAGCCACAGGCTGATGAATCATGTAAGGGCAGAACAGGTCAGGGGAAAAGAGATTGAACTCAACATCAGATGACACTGTGCTTTGTGTCCACTGGCAAACGGAGGGACACTCTACCAAACAACTAACCAGTATTCTCCCAAAGTGTCAGAGTCCCTGAACGAGGAAGGACAGAGGAATGGTCTCAGATCAGAGGACACTCGGGAGGTGGGACAGTTAAAGCAATGTGAGGTCTTGAATTCCTTCCCGATATAACAAAGACACTGGGGGTAGAAGGAGGGTTGTTGTTTAGTTAATAGCATTGCACTGATGTTTGTTTCTTAGTTCTTATAATCAAACCATGATTACATAAGACGTTAATACTAGGAGAGGCCAGGGGAAGGCTATATGGGAATTCTTGGAACTATCTTTGCAACTCTTCTGTAAGGCTAAAATTATTTCAAAATTAGAACTGTAAAAAGGTAAGAAGTAAAACACACTAAGGAAGATAGGGTTGTATGATTCCAAATCATACATTATGTCTCCTAAAAATTTATGTGCTGAAATCTAAACCCCAAGGTGATGGTATCAGGAGGTGGGGCCTTTGGTCATGAGGGTGGGGCCCTCACAAATGGGATCCGTGTTCTTATGAAAGAGACCCCACAGCTCCCTCACTCCTTCCACCAGGTGAGACCAACAAGGAAGAACTATGAGCCAGGAAGAAGAACGCTGTGTCTCTCTCTGTCAAATAAATAAAATCTTTAAAAAAAAAAAAAGATTTTATTTATTTATTTATTTATTTGACAGAGAGAGAGAGAGAGACAGTGAGAGAGGGAACACAAGCAGGGGGAGTGGGAGAGGGAGAAGCAGGCTTCCCGCCGAGCAGGGAGCCCGATGCAGGGCTCGATCCCAGGACCCTGGGATCATGACCTGAGCCGAAGGCAAATGCTTGACACCTGAGCCACCCAGGCGCCCCACAGGTCATCATTTTATAATGGTTTCATGCTGTCACACATAAAATGTTATAAACTTGAACACTTTTAGTAAATACCATATTTCAAATCCACGGTCCCCTTCCTTTTCCTGGGAACATGTAGCCTAAAGAACTTTTAGAGCGACAATAAAACCAAGTAGACCAAAGGGTCTGAGTTTATGTAACATACCTAATGGATATCTCACTTCCCATGTCATTAGCTAATGTTCTCAAGAACCCAAGATCATAACCCAGTCATTGAAAATTATAGAAAGTGACAATATTAATGTTATTAAATGAATTTATTTTAGTGGCATGAATTAGTATTGGGCATTTTCGTTTCATAACTCTCATGAATTTACTAATCTTTTAGCAAAAATATTACAAATACAAATGATAAATTATAGTTTTATTCATTAAATTATTTTTTCAAATTGTTATGAAATTCCACTTGTGTAATTTATTTGACAGTTCCATTTTTAAAATTTCTCAGAATTCAGATAGACTCTGAATTAGATTAACTATTTGTGTTAAACTATTTCCAATTTATTGGAAATGATAGGCTGGATAGAAAATCTTTCTTTTGTTAGGGGGAGGATTGGAGGCACTGCACATGCCTAGAGGCAGCGTATCTTTATTTTGTTTGTATTCATTTGCCCAACAGCTATTTGTAGCACTCTGCTTTGCTCCAGGCACTGTTTTAAATGCTAAGTATACACTTGGGGAAAAAAAAGGGAAGCTTCTGCCCTTAGAGAAGGTGTATCTCCATAAGGAGAGGTAGACAATAAATAAATATCCAATGTAATCGCAAAGAGTGATGAGCACTATGATATAAAGTAGGGTAAGAAGTTGGATGTGAAGAGGGACAGACCGTTATAAGTACAGTGGTCAAAGATGAGCTCTTTGAGGAAATGACATTTGCATGAAGATCTAAACGTAAAGATTAGGTGGTGTGAAAGGAATGGGCAATGGCCTTGAGGAAGTTAGGAATCAGTTGGAATATTTGAGAACCAACAGGAAGACCAATGTGACTACCAGGGAATCAGCAAAGCAGAGATAAGTTGGATGTTGAAGATCAGGGTCTAGGTTATTAGGGCCTTGCAACCTTTGATAAGGAGGTCGCACTTAATTCTGAATGCAAGGTAAGCCATTGGAGGGTATTGAGATGAAGTGTAACTGATCTGATTCACGGGGCTTTTGGACGGTCACTGGGGCTGCTTTGGGCAGAAGATACTCGAGATTGGAAGGGTGGACCAAGGAAAGGGAGTGAGAAGGCAATTATAGAAGCCCAGCCAGAGAGAATGGTGGCTTGAGCGAGGCTGGTACCACTGTAAGAAGCCAGAACAATCTGTTAATAGATTAGGTGAGAAGTAGAAGAGAGAAAACATGGATGAATCCTGTGGTTTCGTGAACGGTGGTGCCATTTTCCAAGAGGGGAAGGGCTAGTTGAGGAACAGCAGCCAGTGGTGGGGAGTGGAGGTGAAGTTGGGAGTACAGGTCAAATAGCAACAATGGATTTGGTGGAGAGTCCAAGGATGGGGATCAACGTGGCATGCAGAGATGGCTGAGGAATAGTCCTACAGTTTGGGGCATGGGCAGCAAGAGGAACTAAGCACCAGGAAGAGAAGAATGACTACTCCCATTCTCCTGTGCCTGCTGGACCCCGTGTCATCGGCAGGAACTTGGCTGAGAAACAGCCTCCTACTCTCAGACCCCCATAAACTATTCCGGGGTCCCCAGTATCTCTCAGCCCACATCTTCCACTCAGAACATGGTCATGGAGAGGCAGAAAGGGCTAAGATTCCCTTTCTTCTTCCTTCCTTTTCTTCTTCAAGCCTCATTTCCTTCTGTAATGAAACCCTTCTAAAATATGCATGTAATGAAATGGGGCTCAACCAGTGTACTACTAACATGTATCCACTTTTTAATCTCCATTTTTTGACAAAATCCTTTCTCTTTTCCTCAGAGACAGAATATTCTGTTTTCTCTGTTTCTGGAAAATGCTCCCTCAACAAAATAACAACCCATGTCTCTTGTACTGAAAGGAGCGTGGGGAGACAGGAATTTCAGGGAAAGAGATCTCGTTATTTGACGTCTCAGAACTGCCTTAAATTAATACTTGTATGTCTCCCTGCCACGTAAATATGCACTCAAGTTTTATGCTTCATTGCATAAGACCATCAAGTCAAACTTCCTTACTTCCTCCTCATATAAAATATTTTTCTTAATACGATTTGTTTATGTAGGCTTATGCTTTTCTGTTTTTGCAATCACTATCACATAAATAAATAAATAACCAGAGTTTAAAAAAATATAACTCTAAAGGAAACATAGTTTACCAGTATGCAAAAATCTGCTAAAGGCTGGGAAAGTTAGAATTTTTCAGGCTATGTTGATTTAAATCACAGTACCGGCACATTAAAAATACTAATGCTTTTTAAAAATGTTGATTTTCGGGGCGCCTGGGTGGCTCAGTCCATTAAGCGGCTGCTTTCGGCTCAGGTCATGATCCTGGGGTCTTGGGATCGAGCCCCACATCCGGCTCCCTGCTCAGCAGAGAGCCTGTTTCTCCCTCTCCATCTGCCTGTCACTCTGCCTACTTGTGCTCTCTCTCTGTCAAATAAATAAATAAAATCTTTAAAAAATAAAATAAAATAAAAAATGAAAATGTTTATTTTCATAGGTATGTTCAGTTAACAACTCAGAAATGCCACACATAAAGATACAACAAATTAGCACTGAATGTACTGATTCAATAACTATAGAAGAATCTATTCCTTTCTTAGTATCGTAGAGAGGGAAAAAGGACGTATCTGCCTTAAAAAAAAAAAAATCTTGGCGTGTGCGTAACTTTGTTTTCTTGAAACTTAAAAGGAGTTTATAATAAATGCAGAGCTAAGTGTGGGTCTTTAGAATAGAGCATTTATTCACCTCTGTCTTGGCATTTTGGGCGTCTGCATGTCCTATTGATTAAACAGAGAGACTTTTCATTCAGCCTTGAGTATAAAGCACACATGGTCTCTTCTGTCGATCATTTCTGTCTAAATAAAAATGTGTTCTGTGCTAGGTTGTCTTAAGGCTTGTCATTTGTCTGAAGGTTTAATTAGTTCAGAGCAGGTGTCGAATAAAGTGCTCAGGCTGGGGCGCAGCTCATCAGAGGAGGTTTCCTGGGTGAGGTGTGGTGAAGAGGACAGAGAATTCTCCCTCAGAAGGGAGGGGGCTCCTGATGATCCCGGTGTGGGTACAGAGCTCCTCTGCAGTTATCTCCCCTTCACCTGACATTCTTAGAGGGCTCCACGCACTCTGAAACATACTCAGAGTGGGAAAACATCCTGTCAGCAGATGACCCTTCTGGCTTTGTGGAAACGTAGAAATCCTAGACTGTTTTGAGCAACTAATGAAGAGTTACTATAGCAATAACCAGATCAGGCCTGGGTTGGGACTAGGACATTTAAAGTCATTGTGATTTGTTTTTGTCCGTTTCCTTGGTGATAAGAGAAGCTATAATTAATTAACAGCCTACTACTATGGTTATTTCTGGGTTATCACTGAACAGAACATAAAGTGATTTTTTGAGCTGTGTACTTTCCAACTCTATTGAAAATAATCTTTAACAGACAAGGTGGTCTATAAAGATAAAATAATTTCTCTTTAGAGGAGGCCCTGCAAGTTACCTAGCAAAGCAATTATTCCTTCATGATGCAATACCAAGTTGTATTAGCTGTCACTTATCAACGCACAGTGGTGAGCATTACTTCGGCCAAAAGCTACAAAGAATGAAAGCATCCTAAATTAATGTGATCTTAATTTTATTTTTCATTTACAATATTAAGCCCTGATTTTCCGGGTTTCAAGGTAATCAATACACCATTTGTTTTTCTTCAAAGAACCTGAATTTTTTTTTTTAAGAGTCAATCCCTCTCCATCTTATTTTTGAACAATGTTAAAAATCAGGGGAAAAAACCTGCTTGTTACCTAAGATTTCTTAAAAGGTTAATTATGTATTTTTCATTCTGTTCTTACCTTTATTTTTCAACAATAGCACCAACAATAATTCAAATGAATGTCCAGGCTTCTAAACACTCAGCTAAATGTTTTATCACTTTGAAACAGAATTTGTGCTAATTTCTCATAGTGTTTATGGCTAGAAAAAGTGTCCCGATCCTCAGAGAAGTTTTATTCTCAGAATAAGTTTAAAAATGGATTTTACTTCAGATTGTTCAAAAGCACTTGGTGAGATGTGTCCATGTGTGTTTAATCTGAACATATAGTAACATCAAAATTGGCCCTATTACAAATACATATATATATTATGTATCTCTCATTTTTTAACCTGCCAAGGAGCAGGTACTTAATAATTACCATTCACTGCTATATATATATCAATTATACAAATCCAGTACTTCCTGGCATTATTCAAATTGGTGAGAACCCCTTGGTTTACTCTTGGGGGAAAAGTTGTCTTTACCGTTCTCTCTAGCCTCGTAGAGAAGATAAAACAAAAACTGGTGTACCTTTGAAGTTGCAGCCGCCTCCTGGGCATGGCAGCCCAGAATTTACTGTCTGTTACATTTTGAATTCCCCCTGCTCTGCTTAAACTCTGAGGTGGCCACAAAAGAAGAGCAGGAAGAGGGAGGAGACAGAATTTAAGTGGAGAAATCATATCTGATAGAAGCTAGAACAGCAAGAAAGAAGAAAAGGCTGTTTTGGGAAAGGAATGTGAACATGCATTCACTGGGTCCATTAGCTGCCCTCAGTTCTCACTTAAATTTGGAGTTACAAGTGGTTCATGTATTGCTATTGAAAAATTAGTCCAATATGCTGGGCTATTTTGAAAATAAACAGATGCCTATCTCTCAGGGCCTTTTATGCCAGGGCCCTGAGTCAAGGGAAAGACCCTGCCGTCCTCACCCCCCATTCCCTGCCTCCTTTCTGGTCTGTGTGAACCTCTGGAATTCCTTTTATTTCTATGACCCACCAAGAAGACCCCTGTCGGGTGAAGGAGCGGACGTGCCTCTATGCAGTCTCCACCACCCCCTTTGGGGATGCAGGTGCAGGGCTGGGTGACATGGTGACTTAGGAGGAGACCTGGTTCCTGAGCCACTCCCAAGTGCCAGAGGTGGAAGTGTCTCCTTCTCGCCCTTGCACCTGTCACTTGCCCATCTGCCAAGGCTCCTGGGCTCACCTAAGCCTTCCTCGGGAGGTGGGAAACATCTGAGGACCAGTAACAGTCCTAGTCCTGGTTTCTGATAAGCCCTTGGTCCTACGGAGGTCCTAAGTCAAGGCTCCTTTCCCCTCCGAGGAGGGAAGGACAATGTGTGGGCTCACTGCCGAAGTGTACATTGCTTTCTACGGGTTTTGTCTTCTTTGCTGAATAGGAGGCAAAGTGACTTAATTGTCTGGGAGGGATAACAGAGATGTTGGCTGCTACTAAGAGGCTGGGAGAGTAAGAGTCTTTATAGCCATCACTGTGCTGAACAGGAAGGAGGTGACAAGACAAACACAGGATGGTTGCTGGGTATTTAGGCCTGGCTGAGGTCGGTGACCATGGGCGTACAGGACAATCAATCTTCTTGGTTGTGCGATTCTCCCCATTTTTGTCTAGAGCATATGTGATAAGGTAAGTGAATTTGTATCCTCCTTTCCAATGTGGCAGGTGTGGGTTACAGCCCTATCATTAGTAAATGGACTCTCTTTTTTAGGGTTTTGAAACATTTATGTATTTATAGCCAATCTTATTGTAGGTGGGAGCTAAGGTATTTTTGAAATATTGGACATAATTTGTGGACTCTGTTACATTACAATCTTCACCAACTCCCTGAAGACAGAAGGTGGTTGATTATATTTGCAAGGTCTTCTGGTTTTCATATGGGCCCAGTGGCATTCCTATAATTCAAACAATTACTCACTTAGTTGATTCAACAAACATTTACTGAGAACCTGTTATGCGCCAGGTACTTTTCTAGGCATGGGAATACAGAGATAAACAAGGTAGGCCAAGTTGCTGCTCTTGTGATGCTCGCATGAATACATGCTAATTGCCTTTTTAAAAAAAAGACAAGAAAATATTAAGAAGAGAAAAGGAAAGTTCTTCTATGCATGGGGTGGGAGGGTGTTCATAAGGGTGTGAATATCGGGGAAGGATCATTGGTGTCATCTTGGAACTGTCTATCCACCCATTTTCCATTTTCCCAATTCCATTCCCTACCCCAGTTTCATATATCCTTTCTGAGCTGTCTCTAGAACATTCTTTTCTTTGTGCTGTGAATGTTTATCAAGATAAGGGAGTAATAACGTTCTGTGTTGACCCTTTCTTCAAACCTGGAACTACTTTTTTGTTCTTTGTACTTTTCTTTATAGAGTTCTTATATTGATAAAAAAAATATTAAAATATTAAACTATTAAAAATTTAAAATTGAAGCTTAATCCAATTTGTCATATTCCTATTGTTCTATTTTTTTCTCAATTGATGATGGGGAAATATGCAATATGAGGCAGTTAATCACTGAAATTGGACAAAGCACAAAGATGAGATATTTCCTAATTACCTACCTGACAGATATTTTCTGGAGTGTTTTTTTCTTCTTTTTAATAGATTTTTTTTGAAGATTTTATTTATTCATTTGAGAGGGAGACCACAAGCATTGGAGTGGGGGTGGACAGAGAGGGAGAGGGAGAAGCAGACTCCCTGCTGAGCAGGGAGCCCAGACACAGGGCTCGATGGATCCCAGGACCCCAAGATCATGACCTGAGCCAAAGGCAGATGCTTAAGTGGCTGAGCTACTCAGGGGCCCCTGCTTTTTTTCTTCCTTCTTTAATATATATTTTCATACATAGTGATAATTTTGTGGAATGTGACCAAGCATTTCCCAGATTTACTCTTTGAGAACATGAAAAATATGAAAAGAATTTCCAATTTATCTTCATTGGCTTGGTGGAAAAGAAAATGTCAAGTGCGGCTTGCACATACTTAATGGATATGATTAGGTAAGAAAATTGTATTTTTAAAACCACATACTTGAAAGCTAAACACACACATGAGCTATATCACAGGCTATCCCAGTTATATAGTTTACTCATTTTTATTCCTTGAATCATAATTGCTAAAATGTTAAATGTGTTACATTTATTCTACCATAGTTAATGCAACTGGATTTATGCACACTTTTTTTCCTATAAAACTGAAGAAAACATAACTGAATCATATATATATTTAGAGGCTACAGGAAGTGATTTAAAAAAAAATTCTACCCATCAGTGAAGGGTACAGTTTCAGTTACAAAAGTGTACCTCTTTGCCAAGCCTACATAAAAATAATCAGATGACCTTCCTCATTTCATCAAAATAAATCATCAGTCAAATTATCGCAGAGAATAAAATAATGAAAATTGTAGACAACAAATTCTCTTTTGTTGACCTTCTGAGATTAGGGCAAAGCCCCACTTCTGTGTCCAAAAGATCAGGGTAACTTTTAGCGTCTCATTCAGTATTTCTGTGAGCAATTGCGTGATGATTACAGAATGTGTTTCTCAAGTGTAAGCTGCTCAATTAATGTTATTTTATAATTGTCAAGAACGTGTATTACAAAATCCACCAATGTCCTCTATTCTTCCTGTTTTCCTATGCAAATCTTTCTACTTCAGCGAACCTGGACCTGTTATCTTCCCAGGAAATCACCATGCTTCCCAACATCCCTTTGCTTAAATTGTCCACGGAAAACCGGTGTGTTCTGTGGGGAACAGTTCACTATCAAAAACATGGAATTGTTATAAAAGAGCATGGAAAACATGCTAATTCAAGAAATATTGGAAAGATCAGAAAAATGAATATTTTAACATAACTTAATTATTTTCATTGAGAAGAAAACATCCCAAATGTATTTTTTAGGTGGTAAGAGGAAAAACGATGTTTCATTTTCAGTAGTAAGTATGACGCTTGAGATTTTGATTATCAGGTGCAATCTATTTTTCATAAATATTTGTTAAACGAATAGAAATCACTTTAAATAAGCTGTTTTAACTGATAGTCTTAACCTTCTACCATGCTCAGTCAGATTTCCTTGGCTTTTATGAATTGAAATTATGTGCTTCTGTGTGGTGAATCAGACTAAATCTTCCTGTTCAAAAAATAAAATAAAATAAAATAAAATAATAAAATAAAATAAGGAAAGGAAACGAAAGGAAAGAAAGAAAAGATGATCGTGTTGCCCTCTTGTGGCTATTTCAAAGACCAGGATGATGCTTGGAAAGGTGTGATAGGAGGAATATCTTTTACTCAGATGAGTTAGCCCTGGACAGCCTGTTTTATTTGGTCCAATTTAGGAATGCCACTGGACCAGTGAGTTCTGACCCAGTTGAGGTCCCATCTTCCAGCCACTGTAGTAGCTGCAGTGGAGTGCAAAGTGAGTCAGGTTTGGTTAGGATGCTCTCGCTGGAATCTTGCTAAGTCACTAAACAGACTCTCAAGTGGAGACTCTTAGAAATCGAGATTTGAATTCTTTTTCTCATATCCATTCCATTTTGGACCTTCAGCCTGGTCTGGGGTCCGCTTCCCTGCTGGAAATCTGCATCATCGATGATTCTGTCCTCCTTCCCAAGGACGGTGGGCTGGCTGTCACAATTACGAGGTCTCAGATTTGCTTCTCACTTGTAGTCTTTACAAAGTTACTTTCCTGCTCCACCTTATTCCTCTTTAATAAAGAATAAAAGGAAGAGATAAGGGGAGCCCACGCTTGTTGAGCTCCTAGCAAGAATCTTGTTTTCTCTCCTAGGTATTCTGTCCACCTTATATGAATGTATCATTATTCATATGATGATTATGTCACTCAGATAATTATAGGAACTGATCCTAAAGGAATCAAACAGAGTGTGCATTATTATCCCCAGTTTCCAGATAAGGAAATCAAGGCAAAGGTTAAATGACTTCTTTGAGTTAACAGAGGCTAGCAGTGGACGAATTAGGGTCCAATCCGGATGTCTTTGATACATAGTAATGAGTGTCACTAGAGTGAACGAGTTACATTAGTAGATGCCTATGTTTGAGAAATGCCGAACTGAACAAAGTCAGGTAGATTTTCTCCAGCTTTTCTCTTGGTCTTTGATACCTAAATGCCCACAGCCATGGGTGGGTGCCCCTTTCCAAACATCTTTGACCATAGATTAGCGCTCTTCGGGGTATATTTGGAAAGCACCGATGGATGTCCACACATTGCTTTTCACTGTCTCACTGAATCAAAGATCTTCCCTGATTATTTCCTCCACCTCTGCAAGCTTTTGTCCTAGTTCGTGTTTCTTTCCATGACGGTCTTTAACGATATTTATCGCTATTTATTTGGTCCGGTTTAGGACCAAAGGTGTGGTAATTTCAAGTATTTCTTCTCTGCTTAAATTTTAAATTCCTAGAGGACCAGCGTCAGTCTAGAGATAAGTATAGTGCCTTTCAAGGACTAGGCTCTTGGTAAATAGTTGTGGAATGTGAGAATAAAAGGCTGTGCTTAGGCAAATTACAATTCATATTTCAGTTTGCCTGGGACGTTGATGGCTGGCATGACAGATGTCCCTGACAAGTTATTATTGTTTCAACAGAGGCCTTGCAGGTCTCACCCAGAAGGGTGTCTAAAATAGAAATTGCAGGCATCGTGACACCAGCAGATGGGTCTGATCGAAAGGAGGTTTCAGGGCCCTTGAAATCACAAGCCCATTGTTAGAACCTTAGCATCAGAGGGGCTTACAAGAATCTGAAAGATGAAAGAAAGAAAGACTTAGTTCATGATTTAGTCTCCCAGCACCTGTCCTCTGCGGCTACACGAGGCTTTCCTGAGCTTGCAGAACTCCGAAGCTGAAGTCCACCCCCCGTCACTGAGCCCTATTCGGGTCTAAGAACAAAGACACAGTCACAGAATTTAGGGGTTGGAAGAGCTCTTAGAGGCCATCTTGCCAGGTTATTTTGAAACTGTGTAGGATCCTGGGACCAGGAAAGTCTGGAAAGTGATTCAATTTCTATTTCACAAGATATGTTTAACTATGTCCAACACTTACTAATATTTTAACACATCAGGTACCACCTTTCCTTTGACTGGTGCTGCAAGTTTTTAACTTCTGCCATTTCTCCCCTATTAAAGAATGTCCTGGATTGGAGGGTTAATTACTAATTTTTTATTATGATTCCCCAGGGTCAGTACAATCACAAGAACATAAATTGGACCTTGATAAACTCACAACCCTATGTCGTGACTCCTAACTTCAAAATGATGTCTTTGCCAAAACCACCACTTCTGGCCAATGGGCTTTCTCATAATAAAAGGTTTAAGGACAGTCTCATGAAATATGCTTATTCTAATGAAGAATGAAGAAATCTTTGCTGGTTTCTATTTTGGGTTTTTCCTGTGACGGTGTCTCAAAATTCTTGTTTCCAAACTCCCCTCCTAGGTTTGCAGTGGAAGAAACATGGGCTCAAAGAAAAAGGGCTAAAATCTGGATCTCTTAACTCCAAGTTCGTTGTTTTACTTTCCAATATTCTCTGCCACGTTTTTGGTTAAAGTCAAATCCTAGCACGGAGGGGTGGGTGAGGAGAAATAAGTCGTTTAATGGATGAGACATTAAAAATTATGAAGCTTTCATTTTTTTCTTCCTATGAAGTCACTTTTAGATAGACATGTAGAGCAGCCTCCATCTGATAGATTGAAGCCAATGTCAGTCTGAGTTCATGATGACTACCAAGGATAGACCTCGGCTGTCCACCACCTACTGAGTCAGCCTTCGTAAGTCTTCGAGATTCCTCATTTTGAGAACACAGGAAAATACACAGACCTTTGCAAGAGCGTGTTCGAATTCTTTCTAGAAGTCAGGAGACTCAAGTTTCTTTCAGAGTGGAGTCAGACAGACCATTTGGGTTTGAGGAAGTATGCCTCCTGGCCAATGCCAATTCATCTCACTGCACGTGGTTGGTATACGCTGGGTAGGGATTACTCAGTGATTGCTGCCAGGCAAGTATATGCAGCAAAGCTAACCTTCCCCCAAACTATAATTTGGAAGGCAGAAAGTGAAACTGGGGTTTTCATTCTTTGTCAAGTTCATAGACTTGCAATCTCTGTGCCTCTGGCTAATAGACATTTAACTTTCTGAAAATAAAATTTATAGCTTTCAGAAGATTGGCATTCTATCTACAAGCTTTCCATGATCACTCTTCCCCCTGCAGGGCAATTCATGTTAATGTGAATTCATAAAAAATAAAAGTTCATGATAGCTTGTTTATTTTCTGTTCTTCCTTTGGTTTAGTAAATGAATGGACCAGACATTTATAATAAGGCCTTAATTACTATCTTCTCACATTTGCCCTAAGACCATCTTTGAAAAGGCACTAAATCTCAGAGCATGGAGAAAACATCCCAACTGTCTTTTATTATATTTTAGAACATCATAAAGAAGAGGTAATTTTAAGAATAAACTACTTTTATAGTATCCACTATCCAGAAGAATTTCATCTCTTTCTATTCTTAAAAACTGTAAACAACTTGGATAGTAATTAAACCCCCTTTGATAGGATCTGAAAAACAAATCTTTAGGAACCCAAGCAGAGGCTTATGTTTGGGCCAAAGTAATGACTTCTCCAAACCTTTTATTCCCCACCATGTTAGCTTTCTGCAGGTGGTAGTTCTTAATTTTTAATATAGCAACCTATTAATTTACTCAACCCATATTTATTAAATATACTGTTTTAGGAGGACAAAACATGTTCAGTGACTTTTTATATACACACAAATTTGTATACACACAATGAAAAAGATATAGGGGCACCTGGGTGGCTCAGTCGGTTAAAGCATCTGACTTAATTTCAGTTCAGGTCATGATCTCAGAGTCCTGAGATCGAGCCCTGTGGTGAGTTCTGTGCTCAGCACGGAGTCTGCTTGGGATTCTCTCCTTCTGCCCCTCCCCCCACTCATGCCTTCACACACGCACTCTCTCTCTAAAATGAATAAATACACCTTTAAAAAAAAGATATACGTATTGGAAAGATATACATCCATTAAATGTTTGCTGTTTTTACCTCTTAATGTTAGGGTTACAGGCAGTTACACTTTTTTTTTTTATGCTTACTTAACTAATCTAAATTTACTTGTAATAAGAAAAAGGTTTTGAAAAACATTATAGAGCACCTAGGAAAAACTATTATATTCCAGATAGTGAAACATATGTCCAAAGATGAATCTTGACATTCTGTGGTGTAGGAATGTCCAGTTAAAGACAGTTGGAAAACGTGTCAGAACACATCATGAGTGGTCTAGTGTGGTTGTGCACTAGGTGTTGTGGAAGGTCAGAGGAAGAGCACTGAACTGCCCTTGGAACAATGGGGCACGGAGGCAAAAACTGGGAATTTGAGGGCAGATAATGAGTAGATCACAAGTAGAGCAAGAAGGGAGCAACATTTCATGTAGAAGGAATGGAATGTACAAACGCACAAAACTACATGAAGAGTTGACATATTTGATAGTGATGAGTAAATAGGTCAAATTATTGGGGGATGTGACAGGAGATGAGATTAAAATGTGCACAGGAAGCTACACTATAAAGGGAGTAGTGGGCTGAACCGTGGCCCCCCAAAAGATATATTCACACCCTAATCACTGGAACCTGTTACCGTTACCTTTGGGAAAAGGACCTTTATAGATATAACTAAGGTAAAGATCTTGAGATGAAGAGATCATGCTAGATTACCTGGATGAGCCCTAAATCCATTCACAAGTGACCTTCCAGGAGACACTTAGAAGAGAAGCCACAGAGGAGACGCCCACATAAAGACAGAGGCGGATATCGGAGGACAGTGGCTACAAGGAATGCCAAGGGTTGTCTGCAGCCACCAGAAGCTAGAAGCGGCAAAGAACAGAAACTCTCCAAGAGCCTCTGGAGAGAGCCCAGTGGTTTTGGACTTCTGGCCTCCAGAACCATGAGACAATACATTTCTGTTGTTTTAAGCCACCAAGTTTGTGGTGACTTGCTTTGGCAGCCATAGGAAACTAAAACAAAGGGCATCATCTGCCATATAATGAAGAACTTCATTTGGACTTCCGTTGGGAGTGAAGCCATCGTATTTGTGTTACAACTCTACATAGAGGAAAATAACCCTTTGTAGCTTAGATGCAAGAGCTCATGGGTTTTTCTAAGAATTATAATGAGTCATAAAGAGCCAATTTAGGTCTGTTTGTCTCAAAATAATTACACAGAACCACATGTTTTATATACATACGGTTAAAATACTCAATCATTAGCACTTTCCATAGGGAACCTGGGTGCTCAGTATAATTGCTGTCCTGAAATCAGAGACAGTGTCTTCAAAAAGACATCCCACTTAAAGAAATACTACTGAGATAAATGCTTTTTTTTTTTTTGTCACAGTGAGGTAGTCTACCTGAGTTCCTTAAGCCCTATCCTGATTTGACCAAGTTTCTTAGCCCATCTGAACATTTGCCTAGCACTCTGTCAAAGGATAATGATATTTTGCCTGTTTGCCTCTCAGGATAGTTATGAATATCAAAATGAAATCTTCTATTATTTTGCACAAGGGGGTATGGAACCGGATGTGAGAACATGGGTCGCTGTGGGGTATGCTTCTGCACACACTATTGATGTAATGCGATGGAAATCTGCTAGAGAGCTTGTCCTGTGGGCCGACGAAGGTCCTAACGAAGCCACAGGCTCTGTGTGTGTCTGCCAGGTGGACCAAAATTCAGGCCACCTTCACAATGAATTCTCCCCAAGTTTGGTTTTCTTCTGTCAGCCAGGAGAGATGCTAAACAATTGGGAAACATGATCAGTACATCCAAACAGGAAATGAATGCGAGGCTTTGTCCTCTAGCTTCCTGGCCTAAAATAGGAAGTCAGGACAATGTGAATTCTGGAACAGTACTCAGGCCAGGCTCATTCAGGACTGAGCACCCTGTGCGCACCGAAGAGGCTCAGCTGATGAGGCGCAGGCCTGTGTCATGGCAGAGAGTGAGCCATGGTTCTCTCTATGAACTTTGCTTTACAACTTAGTCTTTTATCACTGCGATTCATTCCTGAATTGCATATTTACGATGAACACGGTCCGTGTAGTCAGCCCTCAGTTCTTATTGCTCAGTGATTTCTTTAAATTAAATTCCAAATTTAAGCACATACAACTGAATTGTAGTGTTTCTTCCCTTGCGCTAACTTATGCCACCCGCTCTTGTCCTTCCCATTGTCACCCTTGAGTACAAGACTAGCTGTCCCCAGGATCCCTTCTTCTCTTCCCCGGAGGTTAGCCGTGCCCAGGGACACTCAAAATAAAGACTCCATTTCCCACATAACAAAGTTCGGGCCAGTGGGATTTAAATGGGAGTGACATGGAATATTCAGGAAGCGTCTTAAAGGGATGTCTCTGTTTTGTCCATTTCTTCTTCTTCTGCGTGGTCCAACCTTCAGGTGATACCTTGATATGGAAACTATATCAAGGCCAATGGCTCAACCAAGGAGAGAGAGGTGGGGTCCCTGATGATGTGGGAAGCTCAGACCAGCCATGATGGCTTATAATTAATTGACAGACCTATAAACTTCTACATTGTTTAAGCCACTGTTATTCTGGATTTTCTGTACCACTGTTTAATCTCTCAAAGCAAAACGCAGGTGGCAGAGTTGAAGGCGTGTGGCCACACTGACAATGTGTCATTGAAGGAATAAAACAAAGGGAAATAATAGCCACCATGAGAATCTCTTGCCCCAAAAATAAGTTGGCCTGAGACCTTTTGTTGATATACTCGTGATGAGCTTATTCATCCCATATATGCCCCCTTCTTTTTGATTGCGGGCTTAAAGTGGGCTTTGCATTAAAGAGAGTTTAGTAGCAGACACAAAATAAAAGGGAAAGAATGAGGAATGTTAAAAAAGCCAAAATGAGGTGCGCCTGGGTGGCTCAGTCATTTAAGCGTCTGCCTTCAGCTCAGGTCATGATCCCAGGGTCCTGGGATCAAGTCCCGCATAGGACTCCCTGCTCCACCGGAAGCCTGCTTCTCCCTCTCCCACTCCCTCTGCTTATGTTCCCTCTCTCACTGTGTCTCTGTCAAATAAATAATTAAATAAAACCTTAAAAAAAAGCCAAAATGATTATAATTCTCCCTTTAAGTTTAGATATTTGAAATCATGTCTCATCATAAGGAACAATGCATCTCTGCGTATAACCTGGTTTTTTTTGGTATTAAAATCATAGCACAGTGAATGCTTTCTGTCCCCCACATCTGTAGCTATGAATCCAGATTTCACAGAAACCATTAGTACAAGAGAAGTTCTCCATGAATGAGCCTCTACATCAACTCTCTTCCTGGTATTGAGCCATAGTACATGCTAAGAATGACTTTATTCTTTCTATCAAAATAAATTGTGATTATCACTCTCTCTGTCTCCATGTGCTTCAGGATGGTTTCTGTGTTGGTCATGTAACTTATTGTTGTATTCAGCACACAGAGAAATATAAAACAGACCCACAATAGGATTCATGATCCCACTGTTGGTCATTGAACTTCCAGTCTCGCCACACTGTAGCCAAATAGCCAGGTGCATCGTGTGTGGGGACAGCATGCTGAACAACGGATGGGAATAGGGACAAGTATATGCAAGTGCATGGTTGTGGGGGTTATTTGACAAGCCAGTGAGGTTGTAGCTAGAAGGATCTATTGAAATTCGTGCTATTTCTAGAGGAGGATCTCTCTGCTTGGATTTAAATGGCGAGTTGACTGTTGGATTCAGTCCCCCAGCAAAGCTACAAGATTTCATTCTCTTTGTTACTCAGAATGTCTCCTCAGGAGAAGGTCTAACTTTGCAGCGACCTGAGTGCAGCATAGTGCATTAGTAAGCATGGTCAGAACAGCAAAAAGCCATAACTATGGTTTCCATGCATCCCTTGTTCTTTTCTGCTTCTCCACTTTGGCCATGTTTCCTCAGGTCAAAAACTCTAGAGAGAACCCTCTAAAGCAGAGGAAGATTGAACTGAGAGATGCACATTTGTGGTGTGAAGTTCCTTTGTACAGGGGCCAGAGGAACAGCTTAGAGCAAAGAAAGCTTTGAGTGAATAATTTTGAACTTTGGGCAATACTTAAGGGTCTTTGGCAAGGAAAACAGAAAACCAACTCACATTTGTCTTCACACCTGGAGAGTACTCCTTGCTTGCAATGGAGAATTTTCTCTTTCTTTCTTTCTTTCTTTCTTTCTTTCTTTCTTTCTTTCTTTCT
>NC_058405.1:5167431-5279080 GCF_002201575.2 Neomonachus schauinslandi
TCTTTCTTTCTTTCTTTCTTTCTTTCTTTCTTTCTTTCTTTCTTTCTTTCTTCCTTTCTTTTTCTTTCTTTCTTTTCGCAGCTATGACTTTTCTGCTCCTTTTCAAACTTGGTCTGATAACTTTCACAATAAAACCACAACCATCCTTATACATGTTCGATATCTGCATACTGTTGGAGCGTGACCCCCGGCCCCTGGGAGACGCCAGGAGGTATTCTCCCCTACCCGTTGCAGAGGGGGAATGACCCAGACGACATCTAGATTTTAGGCTTCCAGCCTCCAGAACTGTAAGGCAATAAATACCTGTTGTTTTAAACCCCCCAGTTGGTGATACTTCGTTATAGCAGTCCTAGAAAACCAATAGGACTGCTCTTTCCCCTTTACGTGAATCATAGCCAAAGCCATGACCTGACCTGGTTCTTAAACCATCAGGGTAAACTTGCCATTTGTTGAGTCAGCCAATATAGAATAGATTATGCTCTACTAACAAACATCTCCAAAATTCAGCAGCTTAAGAAAATGTGAGTTTAATTCTCCCTTCTTCACCCATGGAATGCAGCTCAGCACTGGGAATTCTGTTTATCACTGTTTTTCAGGCGCCAGCTATGACTATGCCATCTCGAAACAGGGATTTGGGATTTTCTTAGACGGGAAAATCATGCACCGACTTCTAAATGGTTCAAGCCAGAGGGACTGCTTATCTTTCACTCACATTTCATTGCCCCAGAGCAAGTTATTTGGCCTTGCCTAATTTCTAGGAGATGAGGGAGTGTGCCCAGAGGCAGAGAGGAGCAAAACACAGTGATGACCACCAGTCATGTTACCACATTTGCTAATTGCTTAACTTCATTTTCTCACTTATAAATGAGGATCTCAATACATATCTTATTTGGTTGTTCTGAGATCCCAATAAAAGTGTGTAGACCACAACAAATATGAATTCCTTCCCTTTCCACCTTGTTTCTGCATCTTTTGTGCAGAACTGTGCCCTCTGTTGCACCATCCTTTGACTTGAGAATTCTCCTCTGGTGCATTCAGTGATCTGTCCATTGCCTCCCATGCTCAGCCCTTATGTTTTCTCTTGACTCCTCTTCCTCTTCCAAACTCTGAAATCCAGGCTCTCTGCAGTATCTTCTTTTCCCCTTGGGCTTCCTCTTTCAGTGGTCTCTTTCATGTCTATTACTGCATCTTTGTGTAGATATCTCTGGTCTCTAACTCTCCTTGAACAGCAGAACCAGATTTCCAACTACCTGATACTTACAATTTCCCGAACCAGCTGTATTCCCTTGTTTCTCCAGAGACTTTCTGCAGCAGCCTCCACCAGGCTTCGAAGTTTGCACCAAACGTCACTTCCTTTCAAAGACACTGCCTGAATTCCTCCAGCCTACTTAGATATGATGTTTAAGTGATAACTACTTTTTGTGTACCTATCTAAGTACGTACTCACGAAAAGAGGGCTGGACCATAAATTGGCAAGTAAGGACAGCAAGTTCTTGGTTGCTGATATACAGAGTAAAATATTTCTATGTGTGTAAGAAAGACTTGGCTGAAAAGAATAGAACCTGAAACTGATCAAGCCTGTAGATTTAACTGACAATTTACAGGAAGCATGGGAGAAAACATTACCAACACCATTGATAGGCAGTCTGTAAACTGAGACTATAGGAAACTACAGGAAGAGAAACTTTTATTAGCCAAGCATATTATATGCAAAAGAGAGAGAGAGAGAGGGAGAGGAGAGCACTGGGGGCAGGAGGGAGGAGAGGTAGCTGTAGATTAGAAAAGACTTTTAATAATCAACCAGCTACAAATGTTGCATCCTGATTTGAACGACCCATTAAAAATCATGAAGTAAAAGAAATTTGACTGTATTAAGGTATTATTTTAATTTTCAGGTATGATAATTTTATTGAGGTTATGTTCTAAAAAGTATATTTAAATAGTTTTTTAAATAAAACACATTAATATAATGTCTTGTATTCAAAGAACCTAGAGTGTAAAAAAGTGGGTGGGGATATAGATCAAGTATAATTTGTTACGAGTTGAAGCTGAGTGATAATATGTGACAGTTCATGTATTATTCTCTTTTCTTTCTGTATGTCCAAAATTTTTCATAATTAAAAAAAAAAAAAAAGATTGGCTGACCTTGGTAAACAACTAAGCCTCCACCAATTTTCCTGATGTGAAAAGGTGAGATATCTCATTAGCAGTTCAGTTCCAAGTGGATTTGAGGATTCCGATGGGTTTTTGATATGGAAGCGAAGAGGAAAGATATTTGGTGCCTGAATTCTTTTGGGATCTGAGAACCATAGTTTAGTGGATTGCATTACAATTTAAATCAAGTTTAGGCTCTAATATACTGTTGAGTCAGAAATAACTAGCGACTTTACACAAACTTCCTTTCGCTCTGATTCATTTCGTTTCCAATGCAATTTGCCAACTTGTGAATGCTTACAAGAGTCTACGTATAGTTTCTCTTTATTAGTGCCATAGCTGCCATCATCAGAGTAATTATTTGTATTGCCATGCATTTAATTTTAACTTGTCTCTTGCATGTTGCTACAAGTCATTTGCAAATTCTCACATCTATGCAATAGCATAACCACATTTGTGGTCGTCAACTTTAAAAATCAATTTCTCCCTTGTGCCCGCAGTGAAAATGATTACAGGTTATATAAATGCAAGTTTTCTCAGGACAGTGGAGCAGAACTGATGTGGCATACTAATTTAGTCATTAAAGTGCACACAAACAAATTACAGTGGAAGGTGGTGGGGTGGTTTTTTTCTGCGTGGTCGCAGTGTTGCACAGACAACACCCTCCCTTCTGATGGGACACTGACAAAGACAGAATCTCCAAAGCCCTTAGGGCACTTTGATTTCAACCGCACTTAAAAAGTGATGAAAATGTTACACTCTAGAGGCGGCAACATTTTTCACTTGGTTCCTAAAGTGGAGAGAGATTGCCATTAAGCAAACAAGAAGGGAGGAAGGGGAAAAAACCTTTTAGGAAGTAGAACTTGCTAATTTTTAGCAATAGGACACTCAGTACTTCCTTAATATTGATTAGATTGGTCACTTGTAAAGGCATATTCTCTTTGTGTCTTTTATGAAGTGACATCACAGCAGCTATTCAACAACTCTTTAGCTATAAATCTAACGAGATCACCCATTTATTCCATTTTAAACACTGAGGGATGGGAAGACAAAGCCCACTCTAACTCACACTTTGAAGTCGAGTAGGAGAGTCAGGACAATCACAACATACATCAATGAGCAACACCCAGCAAACCAGCAGGACAGCACAATAATGGTAAGGTGGGAGATGCTCATCGTGGGTTTCAGTGTCCAGAGAGCAATCCCCAGGAGAGGAAGGAGACGGGAAGAGACACGTGGGCATCCTTTGATCTGGGGGAAGAGGTAAGAACGAATTACAAGAATAAGAGAGCTGTGCACACAATTCCAGGGAAGGGAATGTTCAGAGCCTGTTTGGCTGGCAATAGTACAGAAGGTAAGATTAAAGGGAAATTCAGTGAAGTGGTTCAGGATCGCCAATAATATCCAGGACTTCAAGCAGCTTTTTAAACCAGGAATTAACACAAAGTGACCCTTAAGAACTGGCTCTCACGGTTGAAATGCTGGTAAAAAGTAGCTGCAAAGGTGAGCATTCTCTCTGTGCCACCTTGTCTTTCACCCGGTCCCAAAGGAACCTGTATGTGAATAGAAAACATACACGTCACCCATCAAAATCAACATTTCAATTATGCATATTGTCATGGTTTTCCAGCTTGTACATTAGCATAGATCTCACTTCAGGGATGTTGACTAAATTTGCTTGCATAATACAGTGTGTTCAATGATGCAGGGGCCACACATATGGTTTATTCTCCAGGCGATCGCAGAAGATATTGTTTTTTTAATTTGCAACAGTGTGTTTCTTTGGATATTTTAGAAAGACATGCTTCTGGGAGTCTAGCAGGCCTAGTGTCCCAATAGTTTAATGAGTTTCCATATCTCTTAGAGTGTGGTTGGCATGACTGCGCATACAATAATGGGGGTTCAACATATATGGGGAGTCTGTTTGCCAGCATTTACCAAGTGCCATGCACTGCAGAGCAATTCTCGTCTTTACCTCACTGAGGCTTACATACTTTGTGCGGTAATTACCATCAGTCGCTTTCTGTGGCAGGTGGGGAAACTGAGGCCCAAAAGAGGTCATTTTCAGAAGGTAACACAGCAAGCAAATGATGAAGCAAGGAAAGAAATTATAGTAATGATATTAAATTAATAATAATTTCATTAAGTCAGTAATAAATTTGAATTCTATAATACGATCTGTATTAGGTAGATAAATAGGTAGAAAAACACCCACGTGTGCGTATGTATACATACAGAAACACATATGTGCATGTATAGATATACAGATGTATATTCATGTGTGTACATATATTCATTATATATATAATTCCTTTTTTTATTTATTTATTACCACCACAGTAAGGGCATAGCCCAAATGGCCTGCTGAGACGATTATCTGACTAACCTTAATACTGTCCATGCAAATAAAAGGCCACAGAGCTACTGCTGCATAGCAGTGAGCTGTGCTGAGTTTATTCGAAAACTCCTCAAGAAATGATCCATTAAACTAAGCTTTCTAATCTATGCCCATATGTTACTGCATTGCTCTCTGCAAGAAGATATGGAACTATTTCCCGTTATTATCTCCTGATTATGTCTCAGCACTTGGGTGGCGACATTTTTTTGGAGGAGGGAATGAGTACCGTGGAGAAAATAAAAGGATCGTCCACTGGCCATGCCCCCCCCCCCCCCCCCCCCCGTCTCTGTGTTCAAACACGTCAAAGCTACTTCCTTTGTGACGTATCCCAGAAGCCGTCTGTCTCTGAAGACCTGCCATAATGTTGTCGCACAGCATGTCTGCTTTCTGTATTGCATTATATGTATTCGTGTACGTCTCCTTTCTCCTTTATTAGATTTCAGGCCACTTTATGTTTGATTCCTCTTCCTGCCTCTCAGCGCATGTGCATGAGTAGGACGCTATGGTAGTCACCAAAACTGTATCTGAACAGTAGGATTGTCACACAGAAAAGGCCTGAGTAGAAGCGGAAGCAGTGAAGTTTGTGTGGTTGGCGTCTGTTTTTCAAACTGTTGTTCAAAAGGTGAACTAACGTTTCTCTTAACGAGTTTGACAACTGACTGAAATGTGTTCTGGCCCTTGCTGAATTTGAGCACAGAACATATCCCTGTCCAGCATGGCTAACAAGACGACCTTAACAAGAGTTAATTAATTGTAACAAGAGTTAGGTCCTCTCTAACAAGATAAATTTTATCTTGGGGAGAGGTTTATGTACTTCCGTTTCTTGTTTGATCGTGAACTTTTAAAAGCACAGATGCCAGTTATTACTCGAAGTCATTTCGTCCTACAGCTTTGCCTGGTGCGGTAAATTGCCTGATCTGTGCATCTGTATTGCCTCTCCTGAGCATGAGCGCTAGGCAACCAGTGAAGGTAGGGGACGAGTGGAGAAGTCAGCGACAGAACAGATACATTCTAGAAGAATAGGGCAAAAAGATCGGGTTAATTTTGGATTGATAAAGACTACCCAAAGTGTAATTTTTCTCTCCAAGCCATTTAAGGTTCCTTAGTAGATATACAGCAATCTGAAAGACTCTGAGTTTTAGGAAACCACCTTGGCCCCGAGCTCACTAGAGACCTAAGTTCCTATTCCGTTGTAGACCCTTCACATTTTGAAAACTTAATTAACTGAGCATCCCTGTGGTGTAGTGGAGTCTCTATTTTCATTAAACTCCCCCTGCCTAAAATATCTAACACAGATTGTCTTTGAGAACTAAATTGTAGACATGAGGGACACCTGGGTGGCTCAGTCGGTTAAGCATCTGCCTTCGGCTCAGGTCACGATCTCAGAGTCCTGGGATGAAGTCCCATATCGGGCTCCTTGCTCAGTGTGGAGTCTGCTTCTCCCTCTACCCCTCCTTCTCCCCACTGCTCGTGCTCTCTCGCGCTCTCTCTCTCACTCTCTCTCTCAAATAAATAAATAAAATCTTTAAATTGTAGATATGAACCAGTAGTATAGTATGGCTCCTTTCTGAGCAGTGGTCACATCTCTACAGCTCACAGAAAATCTGTGATGTCTCTGAGGTTTTAATCTCTGCTGACTACACCTGCGTAGGAGCATTGCATCTGCTGCTGTGTTTGTTGAGGCAGTGGGCACCCAGGATCCCATGGAACAGGCTCTCAGAGGGACAGTAATTTGTCACAGTAGAGAGAGCCTTTATGTATATAGAAGGTATGTCGCCACCAACCCTAGATTTTCATTGAAATTGTTAGGTGCCAGGAATCTTAATGATTAAAGGCACCAACGCACCTTGTTGAGAAGCAGCCTACAATAGCAAAATCTTTCAGCTTTTATTTTCTCAATTTCTACTCAACATTTTTTTTCTGCACAGGAGTCTTCTTTAGAAAAATGTTAAATAAGTATATTCTAGAACCTATCATCGTTTTGCCAAAATGAAAGTTTGCCAAGACCAGTAGTTCTCAAACTGAAATTCGAGACTGATTCCCATACATAGCCTTGCTTGGAACGCCTTGTAACTTAGTTTCCCCCCCACCTCCCGGTTCTTTTATTTTTTCCCTTCTGCTTCAAAAACTGACTTTCTGTGCCCAATTACTTGTTGTTCCCTGAGATGACATACCGGTGCATTTGAGTTTGCAAACCTAGTTATGCAGGCACTGTTTTCTGGGACACCTGCTAGCTCACTGAAAAGTGCTGTCCCACCTTGCCTAACCACAGGCACAGAAAACTAAGGACAGACGCTGGCTTTGCCCAGACGCCTGCTGGGGCCTCCCTGCCCAGAAGATGGGTTTGCAGTTCCCAATCCCATGGCCTTCTGAAATCCTTTCTCCTCTCAGCTGTCTGTGAAATCCTGGGATTGGAGCTCTTACCTGGGGTGGGCGATTGTGTTCTCCTATCTTCTCTTTCTGGAATCTTCTGCTCCAGCAGAATTGCTGTTGTACCCCATGTCATTGCCGATGTGGAGCCAAAACTCACTGATGACTGTCACAGACACTTCTCAATACAGGAGACTTTACTGAGGAGCCAAGGGCATCAGGAAGGGCCCCCCGGAGGGCGGGGGAGTGGAGGTCGAATTCTCAGTCTCCAAAATCTCCCTGAGCCATCTCATCTCTGGGAATAGACTCTCACCCCAAAGAGGCTCCCAGATTTCTTAGTTTTGTCTTGCCCCCTCTTCCTGCTCTTCACTCCTTCCTCCCTCAGAGTCCACGGACCCCCCATGACACCTCCCTCATGTCAGGCAGGGCCGTCTATGGCTCTCCCCCTGGTGCTGCCCAAACCCCTGCCAGCCAGCGATACCATCCATTCATTCCTGCCTCCAGAGAAGGTAGAGTGCAAGTAGCTAGCTCACAAGTGAATAAAATAAAAACGCTGTTCACGTTTTTCACAGTTCTAAACATTTCTTTTAAGTGAAGTTAAAGAATTATGGCTTTGATATCAAGGGGATCCTGGCTCTAATTTCTGTGTGAATTTAAACAAGCTATTCATATTTTCAGGGCTTTGGTTCCCTCAGCTGGAAACGGGACCATACTCTGAGGTTGTTGTGAGAAGTGAAAGTGTCAACACACGTTCCGCATTTAGGATGATGCCTGACACATTTCACGCCTGACATATACTAGATGCTCAGTGGATACTGTCGCTTGTCCTTCTTGTTCAAAGTAAAGTATAACTATAAATACCCATCAAGTTGACAGATAAATTAACCGGTGATCCTTGATTATAAACCAACCCTCACCAGTATGTCTCGCACAATTACTGTTATATGTGAGCATGCCAACATCGGGATAGTTTATTGCAGCCATAACAAATCACCATAAAGTTTACAACTTAAAAGAATACAAATATGTTACAAAGAAAAGAAAAGAAAAGAAAACACCAATATCTTATCACATGGTTCTGCGGGTCAGAATTCCTCATTGGCTCAGCTGTGGGAAATCACAGGCTGAAATGCAGGTTTGTACTGGCTCTTACCAGCTCTGGGACAGATTCTCCACCAGGCATGCTCAGGGCATAGCAGAATCCAGGTCCTCAGTGTTGTAGGACAAAGGTCCCCCTTTCCTTTCTGGCTGTCAGCTGGGGAGCTGCCCCTAGTTCCTAGAAGATTCTCTCCAATCCTTACATGTGGGCCCCACATCTGAGAGCCAGAAACAGCACCCCAGTTATGCTCACACACCTGGGGTCCCTCTGCCTTTCCCTTCTGCTGCATTCTTCTGTTTCCAGTGGGGGAAAAAAGTTCTTTGCTTTTAAGGATGAATGTGATTAGATTGGGACCAATCTGATTATCTAAAACAGTCTCCCCGTTTTCAGTGTCGCCATACTCACATCTGCAAAGGTGGGGTCTCCGTCTGGACATCTTTGCCTTCTACTCCTTACAAAGGAAGTTAGCATCTGAAACAGAATGGAGATTTAAGCAGAGCAAAACGAAAATGAGCAACATATGAAGAATGCATTGTATCAGATTTCATTAATTTTTATCCTTATATTTTAATGACCTAAAAATATCATCCTACACAGATTCCAAATATTTTAATGTCGTTAAAATATTAAATGTTGGCTTCTTCTGAAAATAAATGACTTGTCACCAAATGACATAAGTGAACATTCTTCATTAATGATTAAGTAAAGGATGTTTATTATATGCATTTTAAATTTACCCAATTGATTTGAGACATTTATCGATATCTGTTGAAGTGTTAAATTTACTTCTGACTAAACTTTCCTTTTTAATGCCAATTAAATGTTTTTTAAGTCTGATAATTCATAACTTATATGAATTATATTAAATTATTTGATCCAATAAAGTGCACAAGTGATATTACTCTTAATTTTCCATTGAAAATGCCCAGGGCAAATCAATCAACCAATCAGATATTGAGAAGCTCTTTTGTTTTCTATAGAAGTGAAATAAAATAAATAACATTCGAAGCTAGTTCCACACAGCATTAAAACAATTGAAAAATGTTTCCAGATATTTAAATGCAGCGAATAGAATAACCGGAATATTCTGAAATGGGTGTCTTGGGGAAGAATGTCAGTGGTATTGGACATGTCTTCCTTAGAATCAAAAGGGATGGTCAGGCTTTTCTTCTGCTGGGACGTAGGACAAACCAGACCACATCCATCCTGGTGCACAGTGACTGCTGGTGTGGGGAGTGTTCTTGCTACAGCATTTGCGTCATAAGGACGGTGCATCTTAAAAGCTTGGAACATTTCATGGACAACCAACAATTAGCTCTCATCACTGTAACATGCTCAGCGGACATTGCTGAAGTTTAAGTTTATACGTTGTTATTAGCATAAGTACAATATTTGCAGGCACTTCTAGAGATATGGTTAGTAATTAGAAAGCCTTTTTCTTTTCATTTCACGCAAACACAGACTTTCTTATTTGCACTCTCTATTATTAAACAAGAACCCAGAAATGAGGACATGCCCGTGGACTTAGGGTCGGGCATTTCACGCTCGTCATTAGTTGACTTGGCTGGATAGTCTGCCCGTGAAAGAGAAGATGATGGAATTTTAAAGTATAGCGTGTTGTAGAGCCTGTCATAAGCTTGTAATAATTACACAGACTATTTTGTGCACCTTGTTACATAACTCAAGACATTGTTTGCTTTTCTAGGAAGGCATAGAATTTAGACATGTCCACTTGAAATTCCGTGTGCCAAAGAATGCTCAATTTAACAGGTAGAAAGAAGTGTACTAAGGAAAGGGTATCAGATGGTTGGTCGTCCCTGCGCGAGCAGGCATCCCTGATGTCAAGAATAGAGTGATGCGGTGACTCCACAGGTAAGTGAAAAAGGCTGAACCCAGAAGTCAAGGCAGTGAGCAGCCCCCACGTCAGGGAGCAGAGCCACACCCCAGCCATCAGTAGAGGCTCCCTGGAGAGAAAGCTGTTAAGACCAAAGAGAAAATGTACCCACTTCCAAGACCTCATTATGGCTCCTGCAGCCCGTCCCTCCATAAAAACAAAATATATGAAAAGCTGTGCTTGATGGCTTCATTAGTGTAAAGATGAGTGGCATCCAAGCTGGATTGTATTCACCTTTTATTTTCTTTTCTGATTAAAAAACACTTGTGGGCCTCTAATTGGAAAGGATTTAAGACAATTAACCTAATCCTGACTCCTGAACATAAGTATAGTTTTAAAGACCTCATTAGCAAAATTGTGAGCCTCCCCCCCCAAATTCCTAGAAGGGAAAAATAGGCAGTTGTCCCAAATTACAGAATCTACAATACAACGTTGGCTGCATTGATTCTCAAATTTTGTCAGGATTCTAAATCTGCGACAGTGCAAAAATCAGAGATTGTTCCTTAAGACTAATAATTTCAGAGAAAAACCATCAACATCAGACATTTTAAGTATGCCCTAATATACCGATCTTTTGTCAATTTCCTTTCTGTATGGCTTGTTCCCAAGCATTGAAAGATGACTGCAAAAAACAGGAATAGCCCTGTTTACTTCCATTTCAGTTGTATCTGCATACATATCTACTGGATACCATTTATATTTTATTTTATGTAGCAAACACATACTGTGTTTACATGATGACATCTCTAAGACTTTACAAATATCAATTCCCATTTAATCTCCACAACCATTCATGATGGGTTGAATTGCATCACCCAAAAAGCTATGTTAAAGTCCCAACCCCCAGAATCTGTGGATGTGACCTTATTTGGAAAGAAGCTCTTTGCAGACGTAATCAAGTTAAGATAAAGTCATACTAGAGGAGTGTGGGCCCTAAGTACAGTGTGGCTGGTGTCCTTACAAGAGGATACACCATGTGTTTTTATACCCCAATGAAATATAACCCTTATATATGTTGTAACTAAAAATTAAAGAAAAGGATCTATTACCCACAGTTATGAGAACAATTTAAATTATCCCTTTATAGTTAAACAACAGACAAAAAGAATTTGAAAAATACAGAATGTCACATCCCAACGAAAGACTTCATAAAAATTGGGCTATAATATCTGCCATGGAATTGAAACATCAGGAGCAGGGCTAGGGGACGGGCTTTCTTTCCCAAGTGAGCAATTAACCTCTCTGAACAGACTCTTTTTGTGCAGATTCATGCCTTGTCAACCCAGCCTGCTGTAAGAGGAACTATTTTTCTGGATGGTACATTCTAAGCAAAAAAGAAAAAAAAAAATTGAACTGTGAAAATAGGGTCTTACAAGTATCGATCTATAGCAATGTCTGAAGATGGCCTTCAGCCAGATCTTAACAAGAAAACAAAACTTTACTTGAAACACAACTAAGTTCCCAATCTTAGTGAAAAATACTTCGCCATATATCATTCACGTAGGCAGCGAAGCAGAGTGGTCAAAACTTGGACTCCGAAGCAATTGAATTCCAGCTCAGCTGCTCACCAGATGTGGGGCTTTGGGCAGACTATATCTCTCAGTGCCTCACTTTCTTTCCCAAGAGGAAGGTAATAACAGTCCCTCCCTTATGGGTGGTGTGCAAGTTTGTAGGACTGCCATGACAAAGTACCACAACTGGGGCTTAAAATAACAGAAATTTATTCTCTCACAGTGTGGGAGGCCAAAAGGAAATCAGCCTTGTTCCTTCTTGGGTGTTAAGAGGGAGAACCTAGTCTGTGACTCTGTCCTAAATTCTGGGGGCTGTCCATAATCCTGGGCAATTAGTGGTTTGTAATCTCATCACTCCAATCTCTTCCTCCCTTGCCATATGGGTATCTTCCCTCTGTGTGTCTTTGTCTTTGTGTAAATACATATATATTTACAATATGAAGGAAATCATAGTGATGATAGTAGCCATGCATTGTGGTGAGGATTACAGAGCTAATATACACTATATACATTTAAGTGGTTGGCTTATTCCCCTCTGTCTCTCTCTCTCTCTTTCTGTCTCTGTGTGTGTGCACACACATACACACACACACACGCTCAGTGTGTTTAGGTCAGTTTGCATAAGCTAACTGTGTTTACCACGCCACTTTATTGTATCATATGTTTTCAAGTACACCAAAAGTGAAAAGCAGTCCTCTATACAGGATCTCTGTTCTAAATATTTCAGAGTTTATACAAAGGTAGGCTCCTGGAAAGTGACTCTCTCAGGTCCAAAGACATTTCTTGTTTTTGCCATCGATATAGTCTAGGCCTCCTTGTCCTTAGCACCACGTGTCTGTTGGAAATCACTGCTATTCTCCAGCATGTTGGCAGAAAGAAGGATACATGTGGGTGTTCCAGGAAAAAAGATAATAGGAGAAAGAAAAATTGGGTAGTAACAGAACTTTTCCTAAATCTTTCCAACTAACTTTCATTCTATAAATCAACTAGAGTTCTGCAGAGCCAAAACCTGTCACCAAAGTTCTTTCCCGGGGCGACAGGGCTGTGATTGAGTGGCTTGCCCAAGCCCCACAGACGTGATGGTTCAGAAGATGCCTTTTGCGGTCTGTGATGAGGCAGAGACTACTTGTTTAAAATAAAGTATTTTATTAAAATTGAATTTATGAGGAAATAAACCAGGGATATAAAGAGAATATTAAAACACCAAAGCTAAAAATGAACAAAGCATAGATTTCCAAAGCCCACAGTGGAAATGGAAAGGAGACACCTGAGTTGTGTGCAGCCTCATGGCCCCTGGCACCCTTCAAACACAATGAATCTGTATTCTGCTGTCAGTGAAATATACAATAATTCCTCTCTTCCCTCAAATGCTTTCTCCCTTTCTCACTCTAGTTTCTAGCTTAACAAAATAAAAAGAAAAGAAAAAAATACACAGGAAGCATTTAAAAGAATGCATATGACAAGACACAAATGTAAGAAGGAATATCATGTTGGACGTAGAAATGGCCATACCTGAAAACAGAGATCTGTGAGGGAGTCCTAACGTCTTTGAAATACAGAAGGCGGGAGTGACTTTCCTCACAGCCATTTTACATGGTAAATCGAGAACTGCATTTTATTGTTGTCTAGACTCAAAAGGTAGGTAGAATTACCCAAGAATATGAAATATAATAAAGGAATTGAAGAAGAAAGTGTTTTTCTTAAGGGAAAAATTATAGGGGAACACAAGTAGGAAATGTGTGCATATTCACATACGTGCACACATGTGTGTCTGTGTACATACGCCCAATGAACCATGTCTATACAACAGCATTTCTATTAATTCTGTTATTTGTAAAGGACAAAAGCATAATAAATATTTTTTATTTTTTTCTCAGCAACCTGCTAAGGCATTTTTATTATTTCACTGCACAGATAAGACAATTGAGACTTAGAGAAATTAAGCAACTCTTTCAACATCAAACCATTAAGCTCCAGAGTCAGGATGGATATTCGGTCCCACTGATTCCACCCAGCCTTTGTACCATGCTATGGTGTATCAATGGTCCCAAGCCCTGGATGCTTTTCTTCACTCTTTTCTCTGTGCAAGTCTTTCAGCTCTGAGATCCTGATTTTTTTCACAGATGTGACAGGCACATCAACACCTGGCATTGTAGGGGACCCATTCTAGGCTTTCCGATCTAACAAAACAAATGCATTTTCCAAAGTATGGGCCACACCATGATAGATGTCATGCCCAGAATAAGCCCTGTTCTTCTAACATGTTTTCATAGTTAACAGCAGGAAACATTTTATTTTTAGGACAAACTAATATTTGGGATAAAGGAACAGCAATGCTGGTTTCTTTTTCTTTGATTGGTCATTATGCATTATTAATTAATATTGATTAGAAACGGTCACTCCAAATGTGTGTTCTTCCTTTTCTATCTTGATCTCCTTGTCACTGTAAAATAAACTAAGGAGAAACAAAATGACTTGGAGACACTTCAAACCAAGCTCAATCATGAATTTAAATTTATTTTTTTCCCATTCAGAAGTTTTGCTTGAAATCAGACCATTGGAAAACAAAATGTAAACCTGTTCTGTAACAAATTACTTTCAGGGTAGTTTCATAAAACAAAACAAAACAAAACCAACTACTTCTACTACTACTTATAATGGGCTTTACTCTCAGTTTTGCACTACATGAAATTAAGGTTCAAGCACATTAATACAGAAGAGGAAGATGAGGTCTGGTAGGTTGATAGTGTGTGACACCCCCCCCACTCCAGCCCTTCTTCCTGACAAGGTAGAAAACAGCAGCTGTGTTGTACTCTGTGTGGTTTCAACAAGTTAACTTCACAGCCTTGGTGGTTGTTACACTGGTAGCAACCATCAGATTAAATATATACAGAATTCAATTATCTTAATATTTGCACTGTGAAGGTTCTGGAATACAATTTTTCCACTCATGAATTTATTAGTAGATTTTAGATAATAAAAAGATACTAATTATGCAAGAGAAAGGAAGACTACCAAAAAGGTCCATCACCGCTCCCCATCCTTTTCCTCACCATCCTGTGGTTCTTTGCCACAATTGCCTCCTGGTTTAATTTTGAAAGACGCATTTTCTACACCTGAAAAATTAATTAGTTAAAATTTAGAAAGACTCAATTTATAAAACTAAAAAAAGGAACTAGTGAAAATTTGGAAGTTATGTCTTTGTTAAGGAAGTTAAACATAAGCGTAGTACAGTTGGTTGGGAGGATAAAAAATGAGTGTCAATTACTTAAGAGTAAAAGAAATGCAATCAATTATATTTGCAAATGGCTATAGATTTTGCGATAGCCCTGAAGAAGTCACACACATGCCCCATGGTTGGGATTTTAAATTTTTAAAGTGATGGAAAATTAAAAGGAGACCGTCAATTGTAGATGAAAGTAAGGAAAAGGTCATTGCTCTGTGGGATTTGATAGGAGGTCTCTTATGTGCTTCCTCTAGATTTTCTGAAGACTGGCAAAGATCAGTGATAGCTTCAAAACACTTCATGAGTTTTATCTGTAGTACATGTACTACAGGAGATCCAGGAGCCTCTGTTCTAGTGAGAGTGCCCAACAGAAGTTGTCAGGTGTCATTTAATACAGTCTTGAGGAATTTTCGTTCTCATGTAGCCAAGCCACTAATTTTAACTTCCAGGGGATTTAACATGAGATTATGGATATTAGTTACTGAGTCTTATCTTATTCTCTCTCTTTAGCAGAAGACTGTCTCTAGCTCTTTTTGTGTGAGAGCACACGGATGCTGGCTTTGCAGCCGACGTGGGCAGAGTAGCATTCTCTCCAAATCAGTGTCCCCAGACTTACGCTGGCTCTGCCACTGGGAAGATTTACCAGGACTCGGGAAAGTGAGCCGTTTAGGTTCCCCGAGCTCCTCATCTCTGACAGCAACTCTCAACATCTCAAAACCTAAACCATAAAAACACCACTACCAATAATAAACAGTGATATAAGCCTCCATCATGAATTCTGTTTGAGGCTAGGCAGATTGCTCTTCATTCCACCCAGCAAAACAAAACACCACAAAATTGACAGGCTCAACAACTTAGTAAACATACCCAGCATTTTGTTCCCCAGCCATGTATTTAGGTGACTTCATGATTTACACCTCCCCCCCCAAGAAAGAAGGAGGTGATTGCTTTCAATTTGTGTAAAGAGGCATTCAAGAAGTTAAAAAAAAAAACAACAAACAAAACCCCCCACATATCCCTAAAGGTAAATAAAGGCTCCATTTCTAGTAAGAATTGCAAATTTTAAATACATTTTATCCCTGCTTTCATTTTTCAAGGTTAAAAGCATAATCTTACTTCTGGTGAACTCTCAAAGTCCTTCACTAAGGGAATGACAGAACCTTCTGGAAGAATGGGTAAATCAAGGGAGATGTAAAGGAACATTCTAGAGAATCAGAGCTCGTTTGGCAGGATGCTTATGAAGGGAGCATTGGAAAAGATTTTGAATAGGAAAGTGAGGGTCCAGTTGAGTTGAGTCTTGGTTGTTGGGGCTATGGGCCACATGTTCTTAACTGTGTGATCAAATCAGATGATCAGATTCACCAATGAAGCATTTTTTAAAATACACACATTCTGGGGTTTCTGTTTTGAGACGATCTCCCAGGTAATAATGACATCCCTGTATGCAAATCTTAGAATATTAATGCTACGTTACCTAAAGGTTTGTTGAAAAGTGATTTCCTTGAATTTGATCTGGCATCACATTAATTAAAATATAACAAGAATATTTAATTAGTGCTCAGTTTCCTTTACAATGAGGATTTTAAAATTTGCTGAGGCATTTCTTAACTTCTAAACATAACTTCATGAATGAAAACAGTGACATGAATGAACAGAATACATTCCCTTTATTTAAGGGAAACTCAAAAGAAAATAAATATACAAAAATAAAGACACATCCTTTTCCCTGAATTATTCATCAGTGAGGAATTCTGAAACTTGCGAATCAAAATAGGTTCTTGAATAGCAGGGAAAATACAGCCCAAACCAACCAACAGAAGCAATCCCTCCTACAGATTGGAAGCATTTACTGTCCTCTCAGGAAAAGAAAGGAGGACAGCCGATCATCCTCACCGTGACTTTCCCTTGCTCTGCATTTTAGCGCCCAGTATATTAATAAACATTTTATGGAGCAGACCTTTTAGAATATCTCAAGTATGGGAATATTTAATGTGCTTTTTCAGGTTCCATCAATCTCAACTGTTCATTAATTGTATATTTTGGATGTTACCTACTCACTAAAAATTATTTGTAACCCCCAAATCAATACTCGGGTGTTTTCATGGTTATGCAGGGACATGCGCAGGGCAGCAAAAAAGTTTGTGTTGCCCTATGGGTGCATCCCCAACAGAGGTCACACAAGGCAACACTCTGCCTTTTGCTTTAGCTCTAATACCGTAAACAAATACTGTTTTCGTGGTCTGGGTAGTGCCATGTTTTTTGGTTTTTTAAATGTTTTTGTTGGTGGTTTCACCATTTAAAATGGCCCCCAAGAGTCTTGCTGAAGTGATGTCCAGTGTTCTTCAGTGCAAGGAAGCCATGAGATACCTTACAGAGAAAATATATTTGTTAGATGAGCTTTATTCTGACACAAATTATAGTCTGTTGGTTGAGTTCAATGTTAATGAGTCACCATTATATATTAAATAAGGTCTCTTTAAACAGAAACACACATAAGCAAGGTGAGGTACTCATGGGTGGATGAAAATGTTGTGACCAGAAGCTCTCAGGAACCCAACCCTATGTGTCTCCTGGGAGCAAGATTTCAGTAGTTGCAAATTCGGTGTTTGTGGCATCTGGACATAATTACCAGGAGTAATGAAGTTACGGTAATTTTTTTCTCAATTTATTTAGAATTGATATTAGGTATAGAATTGCCTTATTCTTTTACTGTTTTAAAATCAGTCTTGAATGCTGATAGGAAGTCAGTTGCAGTAGTGAGTTTCTGTAGAAATACGCTCGTGTCTTCACAGTTCTTCAGTGTGACCATGAGTGGAAGGGTTACTATCTATATTTTGGCAATCTGGAGCCACATCTCTGGTGATGAAAGAGCTTTGCTCCTCTGTGTAGCCCTGAGGAAAGCCATCTGTCACAGGAGGTGATAAGGATACCCTCTGGTTATGTTTCTCCACTCCAACTGCTTCCCTATAGAAGTTTTTTCACTGTCTAAACAGTTTTGATTTAACCCTCTTCCATGTTTAAATTCTCCATCTGTATGCCAGGTGGCACTGTGGTTAAATGTAAGTGCTTTTGTCTCTTCTACAAAGTGGGCAATCAGTATGGGGTGGAAAGGCTCAGTCCAGAGTTGTTACGGAACCAGTAAATGAATGTTTTCAGAAGTAGGTTGTTTATTGCTATTTTAACAAAATCTATGTATTCAAAAGTGATTGTCTTATATAAACAATATGATTATTTGCAAAGGGACAATTCCATGAACTAAGCAATAACATCCATATCTAGAAATGTCTCTTTTATTGACATTTAATTTAAATTTACTGACAATTTTCTTTGGAAAGGAAATATTTTACATGTAATTTTCTTTTGAAATAGATAATAGAAACAGGATACTTTGTGAGTTTTGCCAAGGGTTAATATTCAAGGAAAAATGAAACACTTTAAGAAGACATTCGTGAGCATTTGGATTTTCTTTTCTAAATGTCTGACCCTTTATGAATCTTTGAAATATACATAATAATTTCCGCTAATGATTAGTTGAAAGAATATTGTATCTATTACAAAAAATTGCTTCATATTCTAATGAATAATTATCTAAGTTTAGAGAAAGAGCCCAGGATGACCATCAGGAGAGCAGGAGTTTAGTACTGACTGTGCTGCTGGGTCACTGTATAAACCTCTACAAGATACTTGATTTTTTCTGGGGCTTAGTAACTCTAATTGTGAATTGAGGTGCTGACATAGAGTTTCCTCTCCGATTCATGTCGTCTGGGGAAAAATATGATAATGTGCACACACCATGGGACCTTTGCCTTTATAGTTACATCATTTTTATTATTTACAAACAAATTGTTTCCGTTTCACAAACAATTGAACACTTGTTCTACAGTCTTCAAAATATCATATTACTGAGAAAAGTATCAGAAAAAGAAGTTAGGTTTGAAATTTCTCTAAATGATCACAAAAATTGAAATTGATATGTACACACTGGGTGTTATACACAATTAATGAATCATCGAGCATTACATCAAAAATTAATGGGGTACTATATGTTGGCTAACTGAATTTAAATTTAAAAAAAGAAATCGCTATGCAGAAACTCTTGTTCAATATTGTAAAACTGAAGTTTCCAGATTGGCTTTACCAGTGTTTGTAAACTTGATATGAAACACTTTAGAAAAAGTGAATATTTGAAACTACTAGTATTTATTTTCTTCTCTAGTTCTCTTACTGTCTTATTCTCTATCACTGCAATTACTGCATATTTTCTGTAAGTTTGGGGCCATCTTACATTTCTGTATTTCATAAGACCAGTCATAGTCAGCCATTAAAAACGATTCACTGTATAATTTAGAGAAAGGACAGTGTAGGAGAAAAAGATGTGGTGCCAAAGGATAAGTTGGTAAGAGCGTGTTCATGTATTTGAAAGAATTTTTGTTAGCATAAATGTTTATTTTTGTTCTTGTTTGGGCCATTCTATGATGTTCTTCATGACAGAATTTGAATTTAGACTTACCACATTTGAAATTGAAAGATCCAGTTCAGCTGTTTGTACACAAATATGAAACAATTATTGCTGGAAGCACATTTATTCCAGTATCCCTGTGTAACCATGGTGATACAGCCCCACAGCTTGAAAAATTGCACAGGACTTGCGTCTATGAAAAAGCCTCATGCTGTAATTCTGGATCAGCTGAGAGAAGGTGGAAGCACAATATACTTAAACCCCAGAATACGCAGTGCCTTTTATTTGATGCTTTCTCATTTGGGCTCACATATATAAACATTTCCTCTCAGAGTTTCCTTGATGAATTTTTCACCCCAATTGGGAATCAAATGAGTATTAGCGTGATTCAGGGTTTTATTCCCTACAATTTCATTTATTTTATCATAATATCAAGGATGTAGATAAAAATTGAAACATTACTGATATTACAGATACTAAATATCAAGTATCTATATATTTGTCAGTGTCTTTTCCCTTTTGACATCTAGTAAAAAAGGCTCAAATGACTCATCATCAGAGCCAGGATAACCGATCAGCACCTCTTCCTTCTGGGGGTTCAAAATCTCCTGGGTTGGTACCATAATGCATATTCTATTCAGAGATCCTAGAATTTGGACAAGGGCACTGTCTTGAAGTGACTGCCTGTGATTTTGGTCAGTGTAGCTAATCAGTGCAACCGAATTCATCAAGCTCCCTTCACCCTTCCTTTGGGAAGCCTGAGTCTGGAGGCCGTGTTGGGAAGGATGCTTCCCGCTGAGCTTCTTCTCCTGAGTTCTCCAGAACCAAAGATGCCTTGTAAGCAGAATTCAAATGTCTCACCCCCAGCTTCACTTCTCCAAGTCTTAGGACCTTGCCTTAGTCAGCTTAGGCTGCTTTAATAAAATAAACAACAGACAATTATTTCCCACAGCTCTGGAGGTAGGAAGTCCAAGATCAGGGTGCCTCATGGTCAGGTCCTGGGGGGTTTACAGATGGCTACCTTTTTGCTGTGCCCTCATGTGGCAGAGTGAGAGAGAGAGAAAGGAAACACCACCCTGGTCTCTTCTTATAAAAGCACTAGTCCCATTCATGAGGCCCCTACCCTCATGACCCCATCCAACCCTAATCACCTCTCCAAAGCCCCATCCCCTAACACCATCACACTGGGGGTGAGGGCTTCCACATATGGATTTGGGGGAGACACATCCAGTCCATGATAGGCCTGACATGGAAAGTGGAAGGAAAGAAGTGATCTAAAATTTCAAAAGGTGAAGTTAGTCAATAAACCCCATGGGGACAATTTCTTTCTCTCAAAAAGTAAATTAAAGAGTCAAGTCAGATTTTCTTAGGAGAGTAGCTGCTAAATAGATGAAAATTAGGTTTGTTGAGAAACAGTTACCTAGGTCAGGACATAATGTTTCCTGGATACTCAACATCAGATTACATTTACTAGGGAGCAATGCTAGTTTGATTATTTCCACACCATTTGATTATTAAATCACTACATGGATTTCCAGAAAAATGTTGTAGACTTACTTGCATTGAAAATTCAATCTCTTATATCAAAGCAAACTTTAATGTCCATTGAGATTTTATTCTTACATTGTACTTTTCTAAATTTCATAAGGCTTATTTTGAGTTTTATGCTTAAAATAATATTTTATAGAAATGTAGTCACTTTATGTTTATGGTCTTGAATATTAAGTATCTTATGATCCTGATAATGTAGCTCAACTGAGAAGCTCTGCCTCATTTATAAATGTTATAATGTCAAACTCTAAGTTACATCTCTAATTTAAAACCCAGTTAACAATATTTTTGTAGATATATTAGCTTAAAGTATTTGTTCTGAAATTCTTTTTGTTCTTCAGTGGAATTGTGTTTGCTTGATATTTTGCAAAAGAGGTAAATTTCTGATGATTTAGACAACCAGTGTTGATGAACCCAGAAACCATGTGTGTTGTCTCATTTATTTCTTCCTGTGAATGTAAGGGCTTAGACTTTGGATTGCAAGTTTATTCTTCTATTTCTTCCTTTTAAAAAATCAGATGAGAGGGGCACCTGGGTGGCTCAGTCGGTTAAGCATCTGCCTTCGGCTCAGGTCATGATCCCAGGGTCCTGGGATCAAGCCCCGCATCGGGCTCCCTGCTCGGCAGGGAGTCTGCTTCTCCCTCTCCCACTCCCTCTGCTTGTGTTCCCTCTTTTGCTGTGTCTCTCTCTGTCGAATAAATAAATAAAATCTTTTTTAAAAAAAGTAAAAAATCTCTTCTTGATACGTTATAAACATATTTGAGGGGCACCTGGGTGGCTCAGTCGTTAAGTGTCTGCCTTCAGCTCAGTTAAGCGTCTGCCTTCGGCTCAGGTCATGATCCCAGGGTCCTGGGATCGAGCCCCGCATCAAGCTCCCTGCTCAGCAGGAATCTGCTTCTCCCTCTTTCCCTCTGCTGCTCCCCTTGCTTGTGCTCTCTTTCTCACTCTGATCTCTCTCCCTCAAATAAATAAATAAAGTCTTTTAAAAAAATGAGATGAGAAAATTGTGTTCCTAGAACATGGGCAAAAATATTTATGAGGCATTATGCTGTTCATTTAGAAATGGATTTTATTCCTCCAGACACTGGTGTATCCAAGAAGCAAGAGAAGAGAGCAGAGAGATCAGAGGTTGTGTCAAAGTGCCCGTTATAACTAATTGACAGAGGAAAATGCATTATGTGAGGGCTTCTGGATCAGGTGGGGCTCTTGCGTTAAGGTTGAACTAAATTAGGTAATTATAAAAAATCAAATGGAATAAACACCAAGAGAAGTTTGTTCTAAGCACCAAAAGCATCCCAAGCAGTGGAGGTAGAGTGTGACAAGTCTAGGGAGGAAAATTACAAGAAAATAGAGCAGTGAGATCCAAGCCAAAATGTGCATGTGTGTGTGTGTGCGTGTGGGTGCACGTCAGAGGGGAGGGGGTTTAGAAAGACAAGGGATTTAGGAAAGAGAAAGTCACATTAGACTCAGCTCTGAAGGGTGACCTGGAGCTGGATGGAGGGAGCCGCACTCTCAAGAGGGAAGAGCAGGGACATTCGTGTTTACCCAGCAAACGTATACAGTCAGCAGTCATACAACCAATATACCACACCCTTGATATCTGAGGGCTGTTGAGGCCAATTGCCAAGTACTTAAGCAGGCATTATTAGTCATTTGAATGCTGGTATCGCAACCCCCAATAGGCAAAACAAAGAGAAAGTGAAATGATCACCCAGAGTGAGATGCGTTTGAGGTCTGGTGGCTCATGTCAGTGAAAGTTTTCATCATGTTTCAAAACCTGCAATTATTCACAAGCCTGATCTATTACCATAGCCAGGACACCCAGTGACATCTGATTAAGTGGTAATTACACCAAAAGCCTGATAATAGGAAAGAATGCGTTCAAATATGTGAATGACAACCTATTAGAATATTACCTATTATAGAATAGTTTGGACCTGGCCATCTCATTCATATTGTGTCTGTTTAATAAAATGAGCTCTTTTGTGATGAGCATAGCTCAACAGAGCTTCAGGTTGAACAGAAGGCAGAGGCTAACCCTCCTATGGTTAGCTTCCTAAGGTACGGGAAGCAAGTGGCCAGCAGAGCTGTAGCCAATGAACCTAAGACAGTTGTTGGACTACCTGTCTGATAATTTTGTAGCTTCTGGTATTTAGAGACTGGCAGGAGCTGGAGGTCTCCTTTCTTGCAACTTTGAAATCAGGTAGAGTATTACAGTGGAATCAAATTTCTCTCTAAAGGCAAATATTTATTAGTAGCTTGGCATTAAGACTGTGCTTCTGGCTCCATCCAGACCCAGCTCTTGGGCCTGGCCCTCCTTGGTGGTGAAAACTGTCAGTTCTGGCTTCCCACGGAGCAGGTGTTCCAGGGGCAAGATCTGCCTCACGTGGTTGGATCCTGTGAGCAAATCATCTAAGGCCACATTCAGGACCAATGGGGGCTCTAACGTGGACGGAGCTCCATGCTGAAGAGCACAGATTCCATGCTTGTTACTTCCCCATACCCTGGTCCTGTGGGGTCTGAAGCTCCCAGGCCGTATTTATAGCCAGTGAACAAATCTTCAACGCTCCTTGTAATAGGATGATCATTACAATACCCATTCTATTACTCAGTTCTTCAGATGTGGTCTGAGATAAAGAACCTGAGTCCAAATCCAGACTTCTTGACTTGCTAAGAATAGGCTAGTTACTTAGCCAAGTCTCAGTTGTTATTTTTGTAAAATAGCAAAAGAGAGTTGTTCTGAGAATTAATTGAAATAATGCATATGAATCACTTAACACAGTGCTTTGCACATGGGAAATGTTAATAATTAAGAAAAGATCTAATGCCTGTGGTTGGCAATATTCTTACAGTCCAGGAATGCCTTTTGGGGTCAGCCATGCTTGGACAATCTTGTTTATCTGAAGGAGAAAGGACGAAAGTGTTTTTATTGGGTAAGCGGGGCTAACCTATATTAAACTTCACTTTAGGCGTGCCGTTAAGAAATGCCTTCTGCTAATTTTGCCAGATGATACATTACTTAGATAAGGTTCAAATCTCAACCTCCTACTTCCTGCTTCCTAGCTCGTCAGCCTTCCACATTTTTTTCTACTACCGCAAATTTAAAAAGAAAATGTTAAAAATTTGCGTATTCTCCTTTTCTGATGACTTGCTGCTGCTAGTTAACTGATTTGATGGGAAATAGAAATATTTTCGTAAAAACTATCAGGTACTATAGGATAGAAGTCAAAGGAGAGAAATTGACTTGTTTTCTCCTCTCAGCTCTGAAACTAACCAGCAGATTTTGAACAAGACATTACTTTTCATTTATTCCTTTTCTTTGGTCAAATCAGGACTATAAAATGTGCCTCACAGGATTATCTAGAAGATGAGTTAAGAAATAGATGTGAAAGAACTTGGAAAATATAAACACTTTAAAAAGGTAACCTATAATCAGGTTTTTATATTATGTCATTTGTATATTTGATTTTTATTTTTTATTTACATTGTATTATATTATCCCATTTTATAGTACAATATGCACACTATGCTTTTCAAACTATATGGTACTTGTTAAGTGTCATGAATAATTTTAGAACATGAAAAATAAGTCCTATGTTAGCAGAGTACTTCCACCTTTTTAAAGAAAGCACTGACAATTTCAACATTTGATTGGACAGACTATCTTTGGCAGGATGGAACAGATTGCAATAGTCCTCTACAATTGATTCAGTTGTTTCAGCAAATCCATTTTGTGTCAATGAACATAAATCATTTAAGAGGATTAAAGTAAGCAACTGGATTCATCCAGATTTTGTTAACAGCATAGTGTAGAAATGGTCTATGTGGTATTGAAGAATGTACCCCGAGCTATCGACAGGACATATTTTGGCGTAACTGTCCTGGATCGATATATTTTGTTTTAACTCATTTGCAATGAATAATGATTTCTTTAGATGTCACATAAACTACTGAAAAGTGAAAACAATTTCAGGGAAATCTGGCCACTGCTTCATGAGATTACATGTACATCTTTTGCACACATGTGCACGCACACACATGCACACACGCACATGCATGCACACACACGTGTGCACACTGAACTGATACACGATATACCATGAAGTAACGTGTATGTGTGGTGAGAAAATGCAATGCTTTGATTAACTGGCAGTTAAGTCTTTATGCCATGTTTTTACCTGGCGTAAGGATACTTTCTTGGAATTTAGGGATTTTCCAGAAATTTGTCTCTGAATATGTAGAGATGTTCCGATACTCTTTAAAACAGAGGTTTTGTTCGTATGTTTTTTATAGAAATGTACTACTTTAATCTACTACAAGGCCAAATATGCAAATTTGACCTCAGATATGCAAATTTGAAATTGCCCCTCGTGAGTTTAGGTAAGCATCCTGAACCCAGAAGGAGGAAAAGTTAGAATGGGTTTAAAGCTTTTCATGGATAAAAAGCAAAATGTTTTAAAATGATAGACATTTTGAAATAAAAAAAATATATGTAAGATAACTATGAATTATAAAAATAATAGGAAGTACTACAAAATATTTGTCAAAGTGTGACAGTCATAAAAAATGTAGCCTTTCTAAAGCCACTTATATCTTTGCTACTGGTGGGGAAAAAAAAAAGCATACAGGAAATAAAGGATAGATACATCCTAACAGTCTGTCTTATATATTCAAATTTAAAGCAAAAATTTAGGGGAAAAGTAAGGATAAACAAAGGACCAAGGAAAAATATAATGAATATGTGTTCATAATTCAGTTATTGTGCATTTATTTTATTCCACAAATATTTGCTGCAGACCTACCCTAGGACAAGTTCTCCAGTAGGCTTTTGGGCTGGAGGAACAGGTAGTCATCTCTTATAATCTGATGTGAGGAGAAATGAACGATTAGGAGCCATTGGTAGATTTTTAAGCAGAGAAAGCTGTAGTTCGAATTGCATTTAAAAGATTTCTCCGAGGACAAAGGAGACAAATAATTGGGAAGGCGAAATCAGGAACTAACTCAGAGGCTGATACTATAACCTTTCCTCCAATTCCCAAGAAAAGCAACAGAGCTGTGGAAGACTGGAAATGTGGGAGCAGGATGGACTTTCTCAAGAATTCTAAAATGACGACCTGAAGATTGAAGCCCAGTTGAAGCAGATCATTTTAAGTGTCCTGAAATCAGAGTGGGAGCTTTTAAAGCTGTTCAGTAGACACTGGGGTTCACGGACATGTTATTCTTTCACTGAGCTCTCTTAAAGTGAATCAGAAGCTGTGTAGACGGGGACATCTGCGGTTTTGTGGGGAGGAGGAGCTGAGTCCTGCCGCAAGGGTGGCTAGTGAGGATCCACGGGCCAGTAATCGCCTGATGGGTCTTTGCTGGCCAGTTCTCATCTGGTGTATTGAGGAAGTGATAACAATTTCTTCATGAAACGATGCATGCCCTAAAAAGGGAGAACCAGCTCTAATCATAGTATTGGTTGAAAAGAACAAGTGAAGTCAGTGCTGGTAAAATCTGCCTTGGTATTAACCCCGAAACCAGGGATTAGCGTGCAGTTGCCAAGAAATTACAGGTGGAGTATTTTTCAGAAATTCAAAAGGAAGAGAAATGGATTTAGGGAACAGGTAACGTAATGACGATCCAAGATTGGTTTCTTATATTGTGTCATTGGTTTGCGGTTACTTAAGAAACAAGAAGTCATCACAAGAATCCACAGGGTATCCAATCTGGTGCCAAAGATTACTTATCTTCTAAGGCGTCTCTGTTGATGCCAAAGAGGCACTTAATAAACTAAAGCCTTTGACAGCCTGATAGGTGAAGATACAGATATGCAGGCTTGTTCCTATTGCACGTAGGTGAGTTTATCGCTGCTTGAAGTTCTTTGCTAGAGAATGTTGTTGAAGGAAAAATACCAGTCTGAAGGGAGCTACATACTACAGGGCTTGCAAGGAACATTTGGATCAGCGTGACCAACCGACTGAAATAACAAGGCAAATTTAGAGAATGTGCCAATGTTCCAGGACAATCTCCACGAATACAAGACAAGGAGACCTGGTTTAACAAGAACACCGTGTTCGGTATAAACCAATAGGGTAGATGGTATGGCTACTAAAAAAAATAATAATAAAAATAATAAAAATGTGTTACGTTCTATAAAAGAAGGGAAAAGTCTCTACCTGGATTGATTGACTATGTCAGAAATAGAGTTTTCGTTAAGTTTTGGAAGTCACATTGTAAACTGGGAAATCGATGTGAAGTATAAGTGAAAAAGCATTAACAGGTGGAAAGTCTGTGGAAACACCCAAAATGGTGTGTTTTAAAGAAATCGTGGACCACGTCTGTGTCGTTCCAGATGTCGGACCAGGAAAAACTCACAGAAATTACTGGAAACCAGAGTTCAGTTCCAGATGAGGACAACCTTTGTACCATTTGGAGTTGCCTGAAAATGGAACGAGCTGCTTTTCCAAAGAGAAAAATGTTGGCCAACATCCTGATCCTCAGAAAGTCATCACGCTAATTATTCCTGAAATCAGCATTTAAACACTTGGAACAAACTTGCTAAGTGTAGCTTTTTCTTCAACGCACAAAGCAAATTTAACGTTTCTAGTGGAGTTCGAGATGTTCTTCTAGCAGTGAAAATTGCCCAAACTACAGGGAAAATGATTAATACTCATTATCAATCACTAGCAATGTTCTCATATTTTTGTCTCAATATTCAGAAAAATAAAATTGCTTGTTCTGTTCTTTTAGGCAGCCTGTTCCCTTCAACTCATTAATTTATCTTGGAAACTTCACTTTTCAAATTTAAAGGCTCATAATTAGAATGTTTAATATTGATGGAAAAAGTAAAATGAATACATTACCAACAAAAATAAAAACACTTGCCAACCTTTTGAATGAATATCCGGTAGACTTGCTTCATCCACTGTAACTCTTGCTATTTATCTTAAGATCCAGTGTGTGATTATATTGTAAATTTCTCGAAGTTTACATCTGTAAACTTCGTAGCCTATGAACTCGCATAAAATCTTTTTTGTAAATACTCGCAGGAAATAATATTCCGAAATATATAATAGTTCCTGTTGAGACAATCTCTTCAATAAAAGTTCACAAAGGTGCATAGCTAGAAGGAGCGTTAGTGGTCATGTGATGTAACTTTTTTGTTGTAAGATGAAAACTTGCAGTAGATAAAGGTGACGCGGGTAAGCTTGTCCTGTCACAGATCATGTGCCCAGGACATAGAACTTAGTAAATGTTCATTAAGCCATGGCTCCGTCCTCAACAGAATATGGTTCTTGCAACATCAAACATTTATTTATTAGTAACAAAAGTCTTGTCAAAATAATTCTTGATTGTTGCAAGATTTGTTTTGTAGTACTGATTATTTATTATCCATCTCAGACCCTGCATGATTAACTATTGAATTCTGTTTCCGTCCCTTGGTCCTTTGACTTCATTCTCAGTAACAATGAAATCAATGTGGGGAAGTAGGAGAATGCCTCAAAGATTTGGAAGATGCCCATTCGAAGTTGTGGTTTCCCTGACAACGGCAGGGTGGGTCAGGAAAAGGTAATTTTGTTTGGTTCGTTGGTTTTCTTTTGTGGTTTTGTATTTGGTGGGTGGGAAGAACTAGGGGGGAAACTTCCAAAGACAAGGTCGCTGATGGGGTGTTTTTCTCTTTAACTGTGTATTCTCAGTTTTACTTTAAAAGGAGTGAAACGGCCATGTCTTCCTACTCCCAGTCAATGTCTGTTTATTTTATATGCACGTATTTAAAAGACTTATCCTAGAGAAGTCTATGCACAGCATTACACACAACAAGCCAAAAGTCCCAGGATTTGTTTTCCTAGCAAACCACTTCCGTGCCCATGTCTTCATACACCATATGTTTGCCAACGAGGTTTGAAATTTATATCTGGAGCCCTGTTCTCTTCTCTAAGCTCCTGCTAAATGTCTCAACTTGGATGCGTCACAGACACTTTAAATTTAAACTCTTTAAATTGGCCTCCTGGTCTGTCCATTCAACCCAGCTTCTCCATTTCCAGCATCAGATTGGTGGTGGCTCTTCTCACCATTCAGCCACATGGGAATCCTGGCATCATCTGAGCAGCTCAGAGTTCTCAGGTGAGCATGAGGGCAGAGTGCGGTGCAGCAGGCATACACAGTGGTAGGAGGCTGCCTTCCTTGCTAATTCTGGGACCACGATTCACTGACTGCATGCCCGTGGGCAAGTCATTTAAGCCTAAAATTCTACTGTTCAATCATCCGTACAAGGAGGACGATTGTATTAGAACCTACCTTACATAGATGTTTTGAGGGTTTAACAAATGACTATTTATTAGTTACTATTCTCTATGTTATTTTATTTATACGCCTTTAAGAACAATGCGTGACATGTCACACTTTCTCCTCACATGTAACCAGTCACCAAGTTTCATCAAGTTCCCCCTTTAATTTTTTCTTCATCCATTCCATCCTTTCTGTCCTCGCGGCCAGTGCTTGAGTTCAGGCCCTTGTCACCTCTCCGTGAGGTACTGAAGTTGCCTGTTTATTAATCGTCCTAGGTTGGTCTTGCCTGAAACCCATTCTTTATGCTCCTGGCAGAGTGATCTTCCAACATATAAAGCTAATCATCATAGCATTCTATTCAATGTTCATCAGTTCAATATTCTTTTGTGACTCATCATTTTAACACCTAAACCTTTTGGTATTTTTGAAGGAACCATTCATGAATAGCCTGCTTACCAGTCGGTCCAGCCTTGTATCTCGGCACTTTCTCTTTCACATCTTTCAATCAATACTGATCAATGTTCTGTCTCTATCATCTAGGATCTTGTGAAGCTGTTAGGTTTGGGGTGGTTTAGCAAACTGAGCTCCTGAACTATGCTGCTTAATCTCCTTCTCTCAGACAAGTGTAAGTCTGTATAGGAATATGTATGGACAAATATGTCTTTGAACTATACATTCATTTACTTCAGAAATGTACCTACAAACGGGAGCACCTCTACGTTCACCTTGCTTCTGGAATTTAACATTACCTAGCGGACATACTTCCATAGGTAGTGCATATAGATCGAAGCCTTTCAATTCTTGTTTTATGAATTTTATGCAAGCCATTCCCCAGTAATGGACCTTTACTTTGTCCCCATATTTTTGCTGTATAAACAGTGTGGCCATGAGCCTCCTTGTACATAGTCTTTGCTTCCATGTGTAAGAACATCAACTGGGAAAATGACCAGAAGGAGAATTGTTAAGTCAAAGGGTGTGAACATTTAAAATGTTTATAACTATTTCCAAGTTGTACTTCCGGAGGGAGCCTGCTTTTTACTCCCACCACAGTACATGTGAGATCCCATTACCATCCTCTGCCCCAAAGCGTATAGATGTTTTTGTCTGTATAAATCTGAATTCCCATTTGACAGCTATACTTTATAAATACTGCCTTTCTCAGAGATTTTTTAGGTTTAAAAAAGTGGTAGTTACACTATGGTTCAATATAGAATAAATCCAGGTTTTTTGCAAGTTGCATGCATTCAGCAACTCAATAACTTGGAGAAACTTACTAAAGCAGTGACTGTTTCTGTGCAAAAATAATACAAATATGAATTCTAGCTTTCATTTCTTTAAATAATGAATTTTGCAGTTGATAATAAGAGGGAGAAAAAACTCCAAAAAGACTTGTTTATTATGTGCTAATCAACATTGATGTAATTCACATATGTTCTTAGTAAACTGTCTTTCATGGGACGCCTGGGTGGCTCAGTCATTAAGCGTCTGCCTTCGGCTCAGGTCGTGATCCCAGGGTCCCGGGATCGAGCCCCGCATTGGGCTCCCTGCTCAGCGGGGTCTTCTTCTCCCTCTGCCTCTGCCTGCTGCTCCCCCTGCTTGTGCTCTCTCTTTCTGTCAAATGAATAAATAAAATCTTTTAAAAAAAACTGTCATTCATAAATAAATCCTTAGTATGTAAGTATTTTCCTGATGAAATGAAAGTTAACAGGAAAAAAAGTTATTTGCTTCCTTTACTTTTTTTTTTTTTTCTGGCACAATTCTTATGCACAGTCTTATCTCATCACGTCTGCATGCCTCTTAACAAAGAGCAGTAACGGGAAAGTCCTGGAAACCTCAGTGATTGTTCCTTATGTCAGTTCTATTAACTTGTGGTATAGGGTTTTGCATGCTTTTGAAACACTTTTCATTCCAGAAATTCAGCTTTTTTTAGGTTATATTCAACTCTTTTGTTAGTCTTTGCTTCTTTTCCGTTACTACCTTGAAGAATTTCTGTGACTTTTTTTATTCAAAAAAAAAATTCTAAAGTTAATATTTTGATGCTTTATTTTATCTAAAAGTTTGTGCCTTTGTTTTATCTCAGTTATCCCAGATCATCTTTATGGTATGGAGATTGTGGTTTAATGTAATTGCTGGTTAAGGGTCCAAACGTATATTCATTATTTCCTGTTTTTAAGCAATTTTGTGCATACTATCAATATGCATATGTTATATACTATTTAACATAATAAATACTCTAGAATGTACTCTTAATATTGAGTAATATTAAGATTTAAACCAGACTAGAAATCCAATCTATTCTGGACATGTTACTTATCTTGTCTGAACTAAGATTAAACTTTATGTTTTTGAGTAGAGGGTTTAGGAGCTGTCTTGATTTTGAAGCTAAAGACGATGCCCAGGAATTCCATGTTCTCAAATCTTAAGTTTGCTTAAACCTCACATATGTAAAATTGTTATCAGTATCAGAAAAAAATGGATAAAAACTCAGTCTTTTCCTCACTGGGATCTTACAATGGTTTTGTTAAAAACCAACGCTTGACATCCAAGTGCCTATGTTCTTGAATATTTGTTAGAAATGCATTAAGAGGGGGCACCTGGGTGGCTCAGTCAGTTAGGCGGCTGCCTTCAGCTCAGGTCATGATCCCAGGGTCCTGGGATCGAGCCCCGCATTGGGCTCCCTGCTCAGCAGGGAGTCTGCCTCTCCCTCTGACCCTCCCCCCTTCTCATGTGCTCTCTCTCTCTCTGTCAAATAAATAAATGAAATCTTAAAAAAAAAAAAGAAATGCATTAAGATATATACTTAACTAGACAAGAGTTCCTATCTCAGTGAAGGATTTTATGCATGGGTTGGCTAACTCCAGAAAATAGTGACATTGTCATCTTGACTATTAGCTTATCTCCAATCACACTCTCCTTCCAAATAATCTTTTATTTATTATTTTAACACGTTTCGTCAAAGGTGATAAAAAATTAAATGTAAGACAAAGTATTATTCTGATTGCAAAATCAGAATTAGAGTCTTGGTCACTAATGTTTCAGCTATAATGTTAGATAAGTTCCATATCTATCACACAGTCTTTTCTCTCTTTCTAGAAAATAGCTTTCATTTACATTTCTAAAAATAAAATAAAAACTTAGGTGTTTACTTGAGTAAATGTTTCAGTACTTCCCACTTCTCGCTTGCTGTTATAGTTGCAGTGATGCTTAATTAAAGATTTTAGGCACTATTCTTTGACAACAGAGGATGTAAAATGAGGTCACGAGTGGCAAATAAATCAGCAAAATGCAAAGCAAGTACATTTTTTAAAAAAGAGGACTACAACTTAAGTTGTAAGATTTTAAGACATTGGACTCCCATTTCATTTGTCATTTTTACTGGGAAAAGAAATGCTCACTTCCACTACTTTGGGGAGAAGAAGCCAAAAGCAAAAATAATTTTCAGCCAAGAGAGATGCTATAGACTTAAAACAAACAAACAAACACACAAACAAAAAACAAAACAAAAAACCACCACCAAACAGAAATAGAGACTCAAGCTGAATGTAGGGAAGAGTGGCCACATTTTTCATCCTTAACTTCTGATAAGTTTAGAAGACCTGGAGGAACTGAATTTCAGTGTCTAAAATAGAAAACACTTACTCAAAAGTAAATCTGACAGAGCACATTGGAAATCACATTTGCTCAAGGCCAGCATGAAGTTGCCTGCAACATTTTACTTTATATGACAAAATAGGCAACCAAGAGAAGGCAGTCGAGGTGAGATTCTGGAAGGCTTTTCAAGTCACACAGAGGAAGCGAAGCATGCACCACAGAACATCATAAACTCCTACGTATAAAAACTGCTTGGTGCAACCCAGTGTCTTAAGGAAGTGAGTTTATCAGTATGGTTCCCCAGAGGCATGGGAAGGAGTCGGGAGAGGGAGCAAACGGGGCAGAGAGCCTGTCTTAGAGAGGAGCCAGGAAGTGGGGTCAACCTGAGAGACATTTTCCAGAAAGCATGAAGGACTTATTACTGAGGCACTGTGCCGAGGCAAAGCAGGAACACTCGTGAATTCTTTCACATGTTCTATCTTGACACACAAAAAGGGTGTTGAGGAAAGAGTTTGAAGCGAAAGGTCATATTTTTAGTGTTGGTCAAGTTGCATTGAAGGTGAGGGCAGGGAATTCCCCTGGAAGTGCCCAGTTCATTGTTGGAGAGCGTGTGGCAATCCAGGGGATAACCGCATCAACAGAATCTGTGGTGACATTGTGAGGGTGTGACAATGAAGGAATGCTGAAATTCTTTTCAAACTATGCAGATACCCTCCTCCACCACTTGGCAGCTGTATGGCTTTGATTCCATGATATGAACTGCATGAGCTTTTTCTCATTTGCGTGTTTCTTAAATCCACAAATGTTTTTGAGTGACTACTAAGTATTTTGCATGGTGCTATGTTCTAGAGATGCTAAGAGAAAACGAAGAGGTTTCTTCCGGGGTAGGCATTTTATTGGAAAATATAAACAAAGTAAAAGCCAGTAAGAACCCGAGGGGGTAAGTTCAACATCCAACGAAGTGTATACCCAACCTAGACTGGGCAGGGAGGAGGTGCTCAGAAGAGAATGTTAATTAATTAGGGTGAGACCTGGTGTAGGGGAAGGGTGGAGGATCCTGCCCAAAGGGATAAGGGTGGGAAAGAAGATGACTTCATGTAGGACCTAATGGAAATCCAATCTTGCTACAGAATTAGGAGAGTGTATAACTAGGCAGAGAGAAAGGGAGTTCAGAGAGGGTGCGAAATAAAGCTAACAGCACTAAGTCAGGGCACATCATGCCGTCTCATTAAGGAACTAGTTCATTATCCTGGGGCAATGGGGAAAGGAAAGGATTTGCATTTCTAGATGATTCAGACCATCCTGAGGAAAGTGGATTCCAGGAGGCCAGCTGGAGGCCCCAAGCCTAATTAGAAAGCAGAGTGTTTTAGGACAGCAAGGATGAGGGCCCCTGTTGGGGCAATGGCAGAGGGGCTCGAGAGAAAGGGAGCAGATGTGAGAGTTATTTAAAAGACAGTCAGACTCGGTAAATGACAAAGACGACTCACAGGTGTTTTCCTTTCTTCTTTCATTGCTCTAATTTTGTTTTAGAGTTAATTTAGGTTGTGGTTATGATTAGTCTTTTCCATCTGGAAACTCACGCCTTAAGTGCTGGAAAATACATTTACATTACTTTTTAAGAAAATCTTGTCCCTTCTTATCTGTGTTCTATTTCATTGCTCCTTTAATGCCTGCTCTTGATCCTGCTCTTGGCCGTTTCTCTATTCCCCTTCTTTTATTTTGTTCTTTGTTACTTTCTGGAGATTTCCTAATTTTATCCTTTAAACATTGTATTGATCTTTTGTTATTTTAGCTCTTATATTTTAAATTTCTAAGGGGTCTTACCTCTCCCATTTCTATTTATAGTACTTAGTCCGTTTGTCATGAATGCAGTTTTTTTCTTTTATCTCGAGAATAAAATTTTAGAGTAGTAAAATTTTCTTCTGCTCTCAGTATTATGATAATCTCCCAAGTTCTCCCTTCTGATTTGTTTTGGTTCCAGTCTTTTTAAGTAAGGAGCTTTTCTCAAATATTTTGTGATACTTTTTTCCCCCCCATGATTAGGAGTGAGACCCTTAAAAAACTGACTGGATCATCTCTTGCTGCTGGGTAGGGATCTTGGAGTCATTCCAGAGTTTTCGGTGTTAATGCTCGAACACGGGTGGGCACTTGAGAGTTCTCTGCTAGGTCACTTGTCACTTCTGCATTTTGTCTTTTAATGATTATGATTGTGGGTTTTTGGTGTCTCTCCCTGAGTTTCACAGAAGCTGAAGTTTGTATTTCTGCTCTGGTTCTCCTTGATTTTATTTTAATGATTTCTAAGCACAGAAAGCACTTTTAGAAATGGCTGAATTTTGCCACCTTAAAATCAGAAGTCTGCCACTGAATTATTTTTTTTAATGGTTATTTTTTTGGGAAACTGAAATGTGATGAATTTGCTCAAAGAGTATCATGTTATTTAATGAGCGATAACAGAGTTCAGTCTTAAGAAAAACCCTTTTTTGACTAATGGGCTGCAATGCTCACTTCTAAGCCAGTAAACCCAAAGAATGCCAAATAAATAGATGTTCTATTAATTAGAAAGTTTATATGTTCTGAGACATGTGTTTTAAGATCTGACAGTTTTCAGATTAAAGGAGCAACACCAACCATTTCACTTTTCGGAGGGTTCTTTGAAAATGACATACAGTTTCAATCACAGCTTAAACTTGGATGGCAAACGTGCTTATCCTTTACAGAAACAGGCTGGGAGGTAACAGGAATTCTCAGTCTGTGCTAAGCCTTTTGTACAGCTCCTTTTTTCATTTAGATCGTAGATGAAGTACCGTCGAGCAAAAATAATACAAACAGTACGTGTAGTAGAGATGGGAACAGCTGAAGAACGAGCTCGTTTGGTAGAAAAAAAAAAATGTGTTATAACGTCATTCAGGATAGTTGGCTGACTCCGAGTTGTTTTCTTACCAGATTGAAACCTTTTTTTAAAAAAACCCTTTGTGCTATTTTATCCATTTGTGTTGTTTTATCCATTGTGTCTTATGATGGGTGGGTGGATATATTTACATATTTCACATAAAAAGAAAATCAGGGCTTTTTTGTTATCGTTACTTTTGTGTGATGAGAGCTACCTTTTTCCTTTATATTTGGAGAACTTGCTTCTCCCTCTCCTTCTGCTGCTCCCCCTGCTTGTGCACTCTCTCTCTCTCTCTTTCTCTGTCAAATAAATAAATAAAAACTTAAAAAAAAAAGACAATAAAAGCAAAACACACTCACAAAAACACAAAACCACCTAGCCCTGCAAATGCATCCCCACTTGCTGGGAGTTGCTGACTCAAAGTGCCATGGGATTGACATCTGGGATGTTGGAGTTAATCTCTTGGGGTATTCTGCTTTTAAAGTAAAGAAATAAAATGGCACTTCATGCTTACTTAAGAGGAATCGTCTGTACTGGAAAACTCAGAGAATGAATAAAATTGTAAAAGAAAACCACTTCACCACAACAAACGTGAGGCTGAAATGCGAGCCACGTGATAACCTCATCACTTACGTTGAGCAAGGTGTTTTTTAAGAGGAATATGCTGTATGTTCTGACTGTATTCGAGCCAGTGCCTTGGTGAAGAAATGTTAACAGAGACCCAGAACTGGGAGTAGTCAAGTGGACTGATTCTTCGTACCAAGCACCAGCCTGCATGCTAAGCTCAAGCAACATTGTCCCCTAACCGAACAGGTTCTCCAGCTTTACCTTCCTTGCTGTTCTTACTATGCACATGCATGCCGGCCTCTTCTTGGGGTGATGCCAGTTCATTCCCTGTCAGCTCAGGCTTTCCTGACTCAGATGAACTCTGTCTTCTCTTGACAACGTCCAAGTCTTCTTTGCCTCAGGATTTCTCTCCGAGCTTTGAGAAATGTGCAGTAAAAGCGATCCTGCTCTTTGGCATTTAGAAGCAGGAGTCTTTCTGGGCATAACTTAAGTGGTCGAGAACTCTGGAAGTCAGTGGATGTGTGAGGAAAACCGTCATCCAGTCTGTGGTTCCTAACCTTCTGTGTACATAGAGAAAGCATTTCTCCGGAACAAAGAGCTCCGTTTGCTCCTGCTTTTTTGTTCATTCACTCATCCACATTTTGATGAAACTGTAAGGTTTAGGCAGAGACAAAAATGAATGAGAGGATGACTCACCATAGGGAACTCCTTGGTTAGCCAAGAGGAGAGTTAAGTGGTAGACACATTTCTTCAGGAACGGTGCTGTTGTAAAAGAGAGATACACAAGCAGGCAAGATATATTTGGTCTTTAGCCTAAATGGCTTAAATTGGATTAGAAGTCAATCCAGTTTCCCACCTCAAGAAATTTATGGGAATTAAGAAATGGACAGATGAGGCAGGATTCAAGTCTGAAGAGGCTGGTGGCTCAGGAGGGGAGAGGAAGGAATGTATGGAGATCTTTGGGGATTGACTTGAGGAAAACAGTCTAGGGACCATCCCTGCTCTACCATGCCACTTTTTTGCTGATGTAAACCATTTTGCAATAAATCTGTTAGTTAATAAATATTTTTCAGATTTGTGATTGATTTTTTTAACAGAGTCTTCCAAAAGTAGAGCTAGTAGATCAAAGGTATGGGCTTTAAAAATCCCCTAGTACATACTGCAAATCACTTTCCCAAAGAGTATGCAGTTGACGCTCACTCATGATATCTGAGAGTGCTGGTTTCCCCAATACTGTGGTAGGATTTGTTTGTTTGTTTATTTTTACAACTTTCTGTTGGAAAAAGGAGAGCACTTGGTTTCAATTTGAAAGCAATTGATGTTGAATTATTTTTCTCAGTCATCATGAGTGGGTGCTTGTATTTCCTTTGTTCCAAGTCATCATTTCATGTCCTGCACCCAGTAATTTTTGGAAACTTAGAGTGTCTCTTTATTTATGATTTATGGGAAATTGGTGGTAACATATCATATAGTTACAAATATTTCTCAGTTCCTTTTTACAATTTTGGTTATGGTTGTTATGGCCATTAAAGAAATACAGCAAAGGAGAGCATAGCTACAAGGTAGAGGGAAAAACAGAGGAAACTGGATGCAGAAATCTAGTGCTTCCCTGGGCAAGATATTCTATAGAAGAACAATGGCATTAAGCAGCACAATTACTGTATTTACTACCTCCCCACATTAGTGTTATACCAAGGATGTAAGATGACATATTTCATAATACCAACTGTGCCTCAGAAGACAATCACAATATCATTAATGATAGTTATAAATTTCATCATAGGTTACGGCATAATATATCACTTCTAAGTAATTAACTGCCTACAATCATTAATCACAGCAAGTTTATATGTCCACTGAAAATATTAGTATAAAGCGAAGGAAGATTTCTTTTTGGCCGTTAGACATAAAGCCGTTCTGTTTGTGTTGAAGAGTTCCTAACTCTCCCCGCAGGTCCAGGGTGAATGGACTCTCCGTGGTGCTGCAGAGAATGAGGAAGGACAGTGGGGGTCTGAGACTGAAGCCATCCACCTGCTTATTTTCTGTCCTCAGATTGTATGTCTGCCATCATAGCTCCAACAGCTTTTTCTTTAAAAAAAAGGGAAAAAAAAGAATCATGTAAATATAATCCAAATGAATCAGTCAAACTAATCAGGAAAAATGATCTTCCCTTGAAGTGAATATATTCTCCACAGTTCAGGGCTGCTAACCTGAGGTTCGTGCCCAAACTGAAGCAATTAAACTGCAACTTTCCACCTCCTCCCTCTGTCCTCCCATCTCAGTCCCCAGAAATAATGCATTTTCTTAAAGTAGGTAATAATTTCTGTTGTCATGGCTAACAACAGAAAACAAAACATTCTTTCTGATTAGGAAGGGGGAAAGTGGGCACAAAGCAGGACAGACGCTCGAAGCTACTGGTTCTCCCACTTGGCTGCGTATTGATATAATCTGGGGCTCTTCGACAACTCCTGGGGGATCACCTCCCAAAAGGTTCTGATTTCATGGTGTGCAGCCTGGGCACTGGCATTTCTAAGCTCCCCAGGAGGATTCTCAAGGCAGCAGAAGCTGAGAACAACTGGTCTGTGGCGCCACCCCTCATCACAGATGACAATGAAAGTGACAAAGAGCCCAGATGTAGCCTGGCTTTGCTAAGGGGCGTGGGCGTATATGCTTTAGAAGGAAATAGACATACAAATGAACAAAATCTTACGTTATTAAGAAAAAAGTGTCAAGTCAGGGTTTCAGGTGAGGTTGTGCATTGCAAAGACACGGTATTCTTTAAATAGAAGTTGCTCTTCGTCCTCATGGTAAAAATATCAGGTAAGATGGTGTTTCCAATCAGTTCTTGATCGAAAGTAAGATGTCACTCATTTTTGTGGTTGTCGTGGTGGTGGTGGTTACTCTTGCTGGCAGATCATGATCAGAGCTTTTCCCCTGAGCCCCAAAACTGATAAATGATAATCCACTCAACATTGAGTATTTGCAAATCATTGAAATGCCAGATTTCATCCTTGATACTAAATCTTCACTGATACTAAATGATAGCAAAACCATTGCCATTTACTCACACAGAAACACACTGTGGACCATGGTAGTGAGCTTTGACTTTATGATTCCACTCTTGCTGTCTGTATGTCCGCAACAGATGGGAAGTAGAGAACCCCTTTGTGATTCATTCCTATAACCACGTTCCAGTATCGATCTTCTGTCAGTGTGACAGGTCACACCATGGGTTTTTTGGTTTGTTTTTTTATTTTTGGCCCGTCTAGTGGTTTCTCTTTATTTGCAAAGAAGTTAATCAGAAAAAAAGAAAAAAAAAAAACCTTTTCTGGATATACTGAATAATTACTTTGAGTAATATTTAATCATAGTTTTTAATTTTTAAATTTTATTTAATTTTTAATTATTTAATATTTGACATTTTTAAATTTTTTTAATTTGTAATTTTGGAAAACTTTATAAACAGATACGAAGGAATAAGAATAATGAATCGCCATACACACATCACCCAACTTCAACAGTTATTAACATTTTGCCATTCTTATTTCACACTTCCCACACCGCTGCTTGCTTAATTTGTTACCATTTTTACTATTTTTAAGGTAAAAATTACAAACATCAAAATGCATACATCTCAGCCACACAATTTTGACAAATGGATATTCCAGCATCATCTACACTTTTTCACAGCATTGAAAATTTTCTCTTCTAAAATGGTTCCCTCTTATCACTCCCCAGTCAGTCCCCAACCCCCAGAGGCAACCAGTGTTTTTATATTTTTCACGTTTTATTATTTCTGGCTTTTTCTAGAATTTCAGATGTAAGGAAATAGCAGTATATATTTCTTTTATATCTGGCTTCTTGTGCTCAATGTAAAGTCTGTAAGATTTATCTATGTTGCTCCTTGTATGCGTATTTTATTCTTTTTCATTGCTGTTTAGTATCCAGGGAGAAAATATGGGTTGGTTGGCAACTCAATGATGCCGTCAAGGATCCAGGCTCCTTTCTACCAACTTCTCTGTGTCCGAGTTGCAATTTTTCATGGATACAAGTTCTGTCCTTTCATGACCACATCTAAAGCATGAGAAGGGGATAAGCTTTAAAAATTTTGAAATTCTTAAACTGACTCTGGAATACATAAAATTAACATTTGCATAAATAAATGAAGGATATGGATATAATGTTGCTATTTGTTTTAAAAATCTCACTAACCTATAGGCAAAAAGCTTTTAAATTTCATTTTTATACCCAAACATTGATACTCTAAAATCCAGCCTAGATAAGGAACAGCTAAATATGAGATTTTGTGATCTATTATGTTGCTTTTCTTAATATAATTAACCTAAAGACAGTAAAGAGAAAACATGCTTTTTTTAGGCATGTTTGATCCCTCAGCAATATCCTGGACACATTGTAGAGATACAACAAATGTTTTTAACTGGGCTATAGGAGATAGTATGGTTTGCTAACTTATGACCACCGTATTGGTGAGTATAAGGCTATGACTTGGAGGAGTGGGCATCGGGTTGAATTGAGGGGTTGATTTTTTTCAACCAACTCTTAGTTTGAGAACCACTGGTCACATTCCTTTTAGTAGCTTATTATCACTGTGCATGCTGAAGGACTTCATCTGAGTTCTTACCATTTTATATTCAGAAAAGGACCTCCAATAAGACCTTGGAAGGCTTCTGCATTTATTTTCCAGGAGTTAGCCTGTGCTCCTAACTACCTAATGGTGTTTAGTATGTTCATGGAATAATAACAACAGTGATAAATACGAGATGACATTTGCATAGGGATACGAAGTTGATAAAACCCCGACCTCACGCTGGCAATTGACATTCTGATCACTGCCATCTCATTGACACTGAGCTCCTTTGGCTTACCAGCATGTTATGGATCTCCTTTCCTGCTTCACTCTGTCTTCTTTAATTGGATTTTCCCCCTGCTCCTAAGTGTAATTATTATTCAAGGTTCTTAAGGAGCAGTAGACCAAGAATGAGAAAATAAGAATTCTAGTCTTGGATCCACATTTTAAGCTTTTATAGTGGATGCCATTAAATCTCTCAAGCTGCAGTTTCTTCCACTATAAAATGGGCATTTTCATATTTTTAAATTAATTCTGTGGTTTGTTGTCACTATCAATTGAGGTAACACGTGTCCAACACTCGGAACACTCAAAGTTCCTTAAAGTGCCGTGCAAATTTACAGCACTGCAACCACTCTGCTCTCTTCATGGTCTCAGCAAATGCATGTCTTTGCACTGCTCCATCTGTATTTATGACTCCCAAATGTAAAAATATATTTTTCTATTTTTGGCCTAAATTTCAATTTTTTATTTCCAAAATTCGTATCTTAATGTTCATTAGTACCTCAAATTCAATGTTGAGGAACCAGTTGTCATAGTCAAAGCATATAAAGGAAGATATGAACATAACACATCTAGCTAAAGAAGGGTGATGCTCCCCTCTGTCTAATATCTGCATTATTAAAGATGTCACTGTGACCAAATTTGATTTTTTTTAAAGATTTTATTTATTTATTTAACAGAGAGAGAGAGAGCACACAAGCAGGGGGAGCAGCAGAGAGAGAGACCGAGAGAAGCAGGCTTTCTGCTGAGCAAGGAGCCCAATGCAGAGCTCAATCCCAGGACCCTGAGATCATGACCTGAGCCGAAGGCAGATGCTTAACCGACTGAGCCACCCAGGCACCTACCAAATTTGATTTTTAATATTGTAATTACTATTGCTATCTTTCTTGAATCGTATAGGATAAGATGACATGGTAAAAAAAAATGATATGGCCATAAGAAACTGTGGATACATCTAAATTATTTGTAAATCTTGAATGGGAAACTGAACGTAGAGGAACAGGCTGTGTTTTGACTTATTTTCCACAACGATCCTGACAGTGAAAAATAAAATAAGGAAGTAAATTAAGATATAGTTACTTAAAATACAATAGTATTTAGACAATTTAATTATCTGAAGTTCTCCCAGAAAAAAAAAAAAAAATCTCAGTCTTTTAAAAGATAGTACCTGCCGTACTTTTGAGTTGTCTTTTTTAAAATTCAGTTGTTCACAAGGGAAAATGTTTATTGAAGAGAACAGCTAATCCTTCATGAATCTGGAACATCAAGAAAGGATTAGTGTGGTAATGTGTTGTATAATTGCATAGAAGAAAGGCCACGTTGGAAAAGGAAACTTCACCACTCTGGAGCTTGTTAACAACTAAAATAGGAAATGATGTTGAGGACAGCAATATCATCAGTTTCAGGAACTTGAGAGACTAGACTGAAACAGGTCAGACTATGTTGATTCTAGATCTCTAATAACAAGTGTCTCAAATAGGAAGAAAAGAGGAAATCACGGTAATTCACTTGTGGCACAAACATCCTAATGTTTTTATTTGGCACTTCTACATTTTTAGTTGAAACATCACATACCTACAGAAAGGTGCATAAAGCATACATGTGCAGTTGGGTAAGTTTTCTCTCTTGGTTTGGGTCACTTGAATTTGTCAAGCTATTTTTGTTTGAATTTTATGAAAAGCATTCAATATCCAGAATACAAAGAACTCCTACAACTCAACAACAAAAAGACAAACAAAAATAGACAAAGGACTTGAATAGACAGTTCTTCGAAGAAGATTTACAGATGGTCTACGATGGGAGAATGAAAAATATCCTCACCTCGTCAGCCCTTAGGGAAATGTGAATCAAAACCACCACGTATCTGGGGCACCTGGGTGGTTCAGTCGGTTAAGCGTCTGCCTTCGGCTCAGGTCACGATCCCGGGATCTTGGGATTGAGCCCCGCATGGGGCTCTCTGCTCAGCGGGGAGTCTGCTTCTCCCTCTGCCGCTCCCCCTGCTTGTGCTCTCTTTCTCTCTGTGTCAAATAAATAAATAAAATCTTTTAAAAAAAAATCATGAATCAAAACCATCACTTCATACCCCACTAGGATGCCTATAACAAAACAAGGAACAACAGTTAGAAAAAAATGGAAAATCATGAGTGTTGTCAAGGATTTGGAGTATGTTATGTAAGTTCGGTTCATTAAGAAAAAGAAGATCATTTAAGGCTCTAGATCAGAAGTAGGCAGACTACAGCCTGCAGTCTAAACCTGGCCCATGGCACCATTGTGGTCAACTATTGCTCAGTTGTGCTGTCTAGGCCAGTTTATAATGCAGCAAATGCTTCAAGGCAAAAACAGACAAGGAAGAAACTGTTTTAAATACAGGGTCCACCTCTCTTCCGCTCATGTTTCTACGATTTGGGGGGTCTTCAAATCCTCACATCCGTGGCAACCCTCTGATCATGTAAACGGAATAGATTTTCCTCCTAACTTTTCTGGTTGTTCTTGGCCATAGTGCGGATCGCTTAGAAGGTAGTCTGTCACTGCCAGGAGGATGAAAGTCTCAGGGTTTTTCTTGTTGTTACATATGAACTTTGCTTCTTTCAACTGAGCAAAATATTTGAGAATAACTAATGTTAAGTATAAACTATAAGAATAGTGGTCAGAAGAAGTTCAGAAAGGAATAAAAAAACAATAATGCCAGACCTAACTTGTAGGAAATAATTCCATTCCAAGAAGTAATTATATAAGGTAAGTATATATATATATATATATATATAGGTAAGTATATATATATATATATATATATATATCTCATGGTAAGTTTATAAAAATGTAATCCCATATAAAAATGTAATCCCATATAATATTCTCACTTTGGTGGGGACAAATGCGGGCAAGTGGATTGGCGACCCTTCCGCACTCACACAGTAAGTAACAGCAGAGTGGAATCTTGAGCAGAAGTGTGGTTGTTGGCTTTTCTAGCACTTTGTGGGGGCCAATATTTGGAGGGCACTACCTCATGTTACTACTTATGTCAAATTCCCATAATTTTTACATTTGTTTTACATTTCTTACTCTATTGGAAGCATCGCCTTGTATGGTTTTTACCTTTTCATTTTTTAATTCTTCACATCACCATGCTCGGTGGTCCTCGGTTTTGAATCTGTGAGTAGACAAATGACCAAACGCGTGGATGAATGTCACACAGGCGAGGACTGCGGTGCAAATCCAAGAGCCGCCAAAGTGAGTTTAGGGATCAGGATGGGGGACTCAACCCAGAAGCCTCTGTTAAATTATATGGGTGGTCTGCATACAAGGAAAAAATAGTTTACACCACAACCTGTATTTAAAAAGGAGAAGAGGAGCGCCTGGGTGGCTCAGTGGGTTAAGTGTCTGCCTTCGGCTCAGGTCATGATCCCGGGGTCCTGGGATCGAGCCCCGCATCGGGCTCCCCGCTCAGCAGGGAGTCTGCTTCTCCCTCTCCCTCTGTGCTCTCTCTCTCTCTCAAGTAAATAGATACAATCTTTAAAAAGTAAAAAATAAAAAGGAGAAGAATTCAGAGAAATCCCAGACCTTGAATGTTGGCATCCTGTTTTGTAATAGTTTAACCTTATAGATTTAAGAAAATGTAAGAAAGACTTGTTACATAATGTGAATTAAGGTTTTTAACCTGCACCTGAATTTTGACTGCTCTGGATATTTATCCTTCTAGGGGGACTTGCTGAAATAAACAAACACTTGAACAGTTAATCTGTTCCTTTTGCTAAGACCATATTTTAGCTGATACATTTTAAAACTGGCCCTGGAGGGTAAAACAGCATGAATATTAGACACTTTAGTAAGCTATTTATTTAGTCAATTGCATTGTTTTTCATTGACATTTAGATGCAATATTTTCATATTTTATTCCATGACGTGTTAATAAGGAAGGGGCGACTGTTAAAATATTCAAACAGCATGAAATTTTAACCTACCGTTAAAATTTAAGTTGAAAATAATACTGTTCTATATGGATGCTTTGAACATGGTAAAAAAATAAAGTATACTTGTATGTTCATTCCCTGTCATTTAGAAATAATGCAGATATTAATATGAATCATTCTGATTGTCCAAATGAACTTAATTAAAGCAGCAGGGTAAATAACTCACCTTGTTTAATGAAACTACAAGCACATCTGATTAAAATTTGGGCCCGAGGCTGTAAATGCAAGGAATATATTCATATCATGTCATTATCCTGGATTGGAATTTTCTAGATCAATTTTAGTGCTGGCTCTCTAAGTGGAGATCCAAGGCAGGGCTACAGCATGAATAATGATCAGAGCAGGAACTTTGGGTAATTGGTATTTCTAATTATTTAGAGTGATAGTCTTTAATGGTGTAATGCTCAGATCCCCCAAACCTTGCCAGGCAGGTGGTAAGAGTGGACTCAGTTGGTGTTTATGCCCAGATTTTCGGAACTCACCACCCCATCCTGTCTAAGCAGGACCTCCAGTTCCTGCAAACATTTTGCGGGGGAGTTCTGTGGGGGGTGGTGTCTTACATGAACTAAGAAACAACACCTTTTTCTTGCTATAGGCATCCTCCTCCAACACGGATGCTTCCTACGCCAGTGTCCTCTGAGCCCTTGGGCCCAACTGGGTCTGCCTGGTACTTTCAGAGTGAAAAAATGCAAGAATTTAGAGAAAAATTTATTTTAAAAAACCTGTAGGTCTTCTTTCCCTCACAAGGAACTTGACAGGAATGCATTCATGTTGCGGTTTCTATTCTGGAATGAGGATTACCATTTCCCTCCAATAACTGAAACATTTTTAAACTAGGCTGAAATCACTTTGCCTCCTGTCTGTCATAGGAGATTCACAGTCTCTGCCCCCCACCCTGCCCCACCAACACAGAGGCACGTGGGCGCACACACACTCACCCACGCGTGCCTGGTGCCCTCCACACTCCTGTGGTGTGTAAGTAAATAATATTCCCCTCACATCTTTCCAGTCCCAATAAAATTAGGTTTCCTGTGAGGCTGAGGCTCAGGTTACTTTGTCCGACATGACCTGTATGCCTAAATCTCTCCAGCTTAGGCTAAGGCTTCCATTATAGAATTATCCAGATGTAAAAATTGCAAAAACCAGCTAATAATATACTCATTGCTATTTAACTGATCTAATATTAACTGAAAGCACAGTTAGTATCTATTTGAGAAAAAAAAAATTGTTTTACAGTCCTTGGGCAAATATGTTGCTTTTCAGCGTAAATTCTTACATTTCCAATTCTTAGCTATAGTCTTTTTCCAGATGCCGTTCTCTAAGAACAAGAACCAGGGTTTTGTTGAGAAATGGCTGATTCTCAGGCAGGACAGGAAACATACCAGAGGAGCCTGAAACTGGGAGCAAAAGATCACTTCTGTGGTAATCTTTCCAAACATCGCTCTCAGCATGAGAAAATATCAGGCAAAGCCAAAATGAGAGACAGTCTACAAAAAAAAAACCCAAAAAAACAAAAAAACCTGGTAGGTGTAGGTAAACCATTATATTTATTTAAGAATATTATTCCAGGGCGCCTGGGTGGCTCAGTCAGTTAAGCGACTGCCTTCGGCTCAGGTCGTGATCCTGGAGTCCCGGGATCGAGTCCCGCATCGGGCTCCCTGCTCGGCGGGGAGTCTGCTTCTCCCTCTGACCCTCCTCCCTCTCATGCTCTCTGTTTCTCATTCTCTCTCTCGCAAATAAATAAAATCTTAAAAAAAAAAAAAAGAATATTATTCCAAAGTGAATTACGTGTTTTTGAGAATTGTGCCAGAGTTATGTACGTCATTATCATTAGGAAAAGCTGGGTGAATAGTATATGAGAAATCTTTATACTCTTTTTGTAATTTTTCTGTAAGCCTCAGATTCTTTCAGTGGAAAAAATAAATATATGTCTATGTGTGTGTATGTATGTGTGTGTTTATAAATATGTTTCTTGACTCACAACCTGATCTGTTAAATTTGCCCAAGCTTCAGTGCATAAATATAGAAGAGGTTTTGAGTACAGTTGGGGACGTGTTTGGGTGGATAACAGATGGTTTTTACTGTAATAAGGGCTCCCTTTAATTGTTCAATAACTCCTCAGCGAATTGGATAACATTCTCTGACCTGTGTGGGTCCATGGAGATATTTATAAATGGGTCCTGTTTCTCATTTTTCTGCTAATGTATGCACAGTTCACATCCATGTGGCTATAATCTGTTCAGCAATAATTCATTAAGCCTGTTCTATGTTGCCATCTGTTAAATAACTTCAAAAGTCATTACTAGAATATAAAAATAAGTCTGATTATTAAAGTAGGAAATTATGCACGGAATGAGTTTAACTCAAGTTTGGATTCTATCTCCCAGGCTAGACTGCTTTCAGAGTTTTTCATCAGTGGTGCTGATGGTCATTGCCTTTCTACAGAAGTTCTGAGATCCCTTGATTTTTTTTCCCCCTTTCTCCCTGTGAGTTACATTTTCCAAAATCCAGCCTTTTGGGAATTTCTGGCTACGTTCTTGGGTAAAATGTAAAGATAAATTTGCCCCCTCTTTTTAATAGCCTGAGGTCAGATATCCTCCTCTGTAAGTTTTAGACACAGAAGTAATTTCAGCGATAGACCTCATTTTAGAGATAGGGCAGTGAGACTCAGGTAGACGAATTGAACAAGACCTCCGTGATTTTACTAGTAAATTGAGAAAAACACTGTTTCTTTTCATTATCAAGGTAGTCATTGAGTCATTCAGCAAACATTCATTTTGTGTTTCTAAATCCTCAACACTGGAGGTAAGAGCAATGAAAAGACATGATCCTTTTTCCCACAGAGCCTCCCATTTAGTGGGAAAGGAAGGAAAACCAACTGTTTCAATAAAGCCCAGAGGAGAGTCACAATAAAATCATGGACAAGAGCCCCATTGTACAGACTGAGAAGGTCAAGGATGCTCAACATGAGTTTCATTTGTATTTTCTATTATAGCTCTATTAATCAATGAAAAACTGATACTCTGGTCTAATGTGGATCCAAGGGTGACTGACAATGCTGCATTAGTTTTCTAACTTTTCCCCAGACACCTGTTGCCTGGGTGTGATCTGAAGATAGTATCTATCCCCAGTCATTTGCGTGGGTGTTTCCTCCCTGACACTGGAACAGAGCCCTTGAGCTAAGGACCCCCAGCCTCCCTTGAAACCTAATCTGCGAACACTTCCAATCACATTACCTTGTTTTGATCAGCTCCTGCCATTCTTCAAGATTCTACCTGTCTTCACTTTTTACCTGGTAATTGTCTATCTTCCCCTGTAAAGACCTTGACATTTGTACTCTGCTGTGACCCAGAAGATTGTCTGACAAGTCAGTCCTTACAAAATATCCGTTAAGAGAGTGAAATACAGGTATCAGCTGGATACCCTTGCTTGTCAATTTAAAGTGAAATGCTTTCTCTTAAGAAGTTCCTCAGTGTAGCTGAAACCAATAACTTGAAGAGCTTTGCTGAAATGATTGTTTTCTGGGGCAATGCTAGGTCTCAAGCTAGCAACTAAAGCACCTTTATCTTAGATCTGGTTCCCCTCCTAGTCACTCTCGAGGAACATATTATTATTATACTTGCATAGAATTTTGGTCTCACTGATGAATATTCACCAGATATCCTTCTAAAAGGTAGCCAGCCTCACAAAAATAAGCTATGAGCAAATTTAACTGTAACTATTTATTATTATTTTTTTTTAGAGAGAAAGAGAAGGAGGGGGTGGGGAGGGGCAGAGAGAGAATCTTAAGCAGGCTCCACACACAGCGTGAAGCCCGACCTCACGACCCATCATGACCTGAGCCAAAACCAAGAGTCGGATGCCCAACCGACTGAGCCACCCAGATGCCCTGAACTGTAATTACTTTTTAATAGCACTAGGTCTGAGTATCTTCTAGTTGTTCTTCTGACACATTCAAGGAAAATGAAAAAAATAAACACTATAATGGATTACAACTGAAAATGCAGTTGGATGCATTACAGGACTCTGTTGGCAGTGTTTCTTGGCAGAGAAAATACAGTTTGGGGACTGTTATTAATTTGATGATATTGTGTAATTTTTTTTGTTTTTTTCATTAATTCATGTCTTATTAAATTAGATAAGAAAATGTACATAAAAATGGAAATAGAGCCAAATTGGCAATATTTAAAAAAAAAATGTTTTGAATGTTCCCGGTATTTTGCTTAACAATTTTCAGAATATAATTTGGCAAGCTTTCTTCTTCAGTTCTTTAAGCTCTTGCATTTTAAAGGAATTCAAAGTTTGTTTCAGAATTTACACTGAGAGTTCAAAATACCAACTTGCACAGAAGAACTGAAATAGCCAGCCGTTTCTGTAAAAACTTTTGAGAAACTTTAAAACAGTGTTTCTTTAAATAATCAGATTTTGACAGATGAGGGTGAATTTCATGCCCGTAGGGTTTGGTTCTAAAATAAAACAATAAAATTTGATTTAAAAAGCCCAGTAATTTAGGTCAAAATCAAAGTAATTCAATACCTACTTCTGTTTTGAAGCCAAGCATCCATCCCTCCTGCTCTCCCCCCTCCTCCCCCCTGCTCCCTCCTACCCCTCCTGTTTCAGTGATCTGGGAGAGGCTTTAGCAACAGAGCATGAGAACCATAACAGCACGGAGAAGGATCTCCAGTATCTCTTACTCAGGGTGAAAAGATGGTGTGTTGTATTGTTGAGTGAGCACACTTCCAGGGAAAGTGCCTGAGACACTCACCTGCAAGAGGGGGGAACTTGAGGAGATGTCCCTGAAGAGATGCAGGGCAGGGATGACAACAGCTTTCTGACCTCAGACATGTTTCTTGAACTCTTGTCTCTGTTTCCACATCTTTAAGATGGGGATGCCTGTAGTCCCATCCAGATAGCATTCATGCTGAATCTGTGAGTTAGAACCTGGAAGATGCTCAGAAGAGTAGCCAGCACACATTACCCATTAAATAGATATCTGTGAAATGAACGAATTTTTCAACACTTTTAGCTATTATTTTGCCATCACCGTTAATTAGCTTCTCCAAAGTTCCACAGCCCGTATGTGATCCAGGTCTGAGTTTGAATTTTGGATGGGATATCTTATAACCATGTGACCATGGACAAGTTATGTAGCATGAGGTTCAGCGTGGCTTTACTGAACGGGAAAAACATTACCCTCAAAGAGTATAAGGATTAATTAAAATAATAAAAGTCAGAAGGAAGAAACAGTGCCTGGGATCCAGCTAGTTTTCCTATTGAAAGGGTCTATAGTGTAACCTTCCTCCTTTACTTCTTCCTTCCCCATGTTCCGGCACTGGCCGGTCCCCAGCCAGTGCAAGTCTCTCGGGTTAACTGGACAGCACACACAGCTGAGCAGCCACCAGCCGACCCCGTTGGTAAACATATCCACTAAGCTTACCCTGTAGTAAAAGAAGGCAGAACAAGTTCCTGTCAGTCCTGTGTAGCTAAGGTGGTCTAACATGAGCTTAAACCCTCTCGTTTTCTCTTTAAAATGTATGCTAAACTTGCACCCTGGGCCATAAAGTATCTGTGCTTGTTTTTATATAAAATAATAAGGTCTTTTCCTCCAAGTCCTTCAACAAAATTGCCTCTCCAGCAAGATGCTTTGTATTTTCTGGTTTGTTTGGGTTTGTACCCCCTGAAGCCTGGTTTCTCTAAACAGCCTTGGGTGCTTCTTACAAATGCACATTCCCAGGCTCCACTCCAAAAGTTCTGTGGGCCGGGCCTAGAAATTCACATTTTTTTTTTTTTTTGCAAGGGCCTAAATGGAGATGACTCTGTTAATTACCACTGGATGCATGAGGTTGAGGTTTTTCTTCTGGAAGCCTTTTGCTGGTTGTTGTGATGGAGCTCAGTCAAATCCCAGTGAGTGGGAAGCAGGGAAATGAGGACTGGAGGCTGCCAGGCAAGTCTTCAGTCGCCTTCAGTTTATGGTGGAATAGCATAAAATAACAAAATCAAAGCATGCTTTCCAAAGAATCATATTCCAATAGGGACAGAAGACCTATATGGTGAGATACTACTTTTCATTTATAAATTTCAGTATCCTTCCATACTGAACTGTTTAAGATGTTAAAACGTCTCATGACTGTGTTCTATTTGGAAATTAAATCCATTTAGAATATGTACTAATTGTGAAAGTAAAATATCTGAAATATTTAGTTGAGATAAACAGAACATTCCTTTGAAAAATATTTTCCTTGCTTTTCTAGATACCTAATTTCTAGATATCTCAAGAGATGAGTAATTGTCCATCTTTGGCTTTAAAGGTAACTTCAGGTTATCCTTCATCCATATAAATCACATAAAGGAGGAGTTTTATTTCTTATTATCACTTAATGCTTTTAGACAATGTTAAATCAGATATAGTTGTCATTTGTTATTCACATCGGTATAGCTAATAGGTAAAGAATTGGCTTCTAGAATAAAGGTATACATGTGGGGAGACGATTTTGCATATTTGATTGTATACTTGAACTAGTCAGTAAGCATAATCAGACTACAAAATATGGCACAGTAGAGAGTGTGCAAGGAGAGACAATCCTTGTATTGAATGACCTGCAGATTTGAAGATAAACTCAGAAATCTATGCCAGGCTATAAAAACTATAGACAATATTTACATAAATATATATAAGCAGCACATAGAGGCATGCTTTGATATCAATTTCTTTAGTTAAACTACAGTGAGTTCATTTTAAAATAAAATATTGATACAGAAATACTTTGTTTTTAATTTATCCCTCCTTTTTAAGAGAAGACGGAAATACATTGCTTTCTCAAATCACTAAAACAAGTTTCATGATATGAAATTATCCACCATAATTTGTAACAAGATGTATTTCAATTTCCTGCTGCCATGAGAGAGTGGGGTGGTGAGGAAGTTTCTGAGAGAGGGGTTACTTAGCAGATTCAAAAACTTAACAAAGGAATTCTATCAATGAAGTCTACTGAAGTCCAAGCGTCCTCACTATGTGATAATTCTGCCATTATCTTGTCAGAACACGGCAATGCCAATATCCTGTTACTTGCCACCCTTGTTCTCCTGAACATTCCTGGGTGAGATCATGGTCAAAACTCTCCCATATCCTAACTGGCTCATTACTGTGACTGCTGGTCCTAGGAAATGGCTTGAGTTTTAAATGTATTTATTCTTCGTACCTATTCGTTCACACTTTGTGAGTCATGGAATGGCCATATTTCTTTAATGTTCTTTTAGTCATTGAAGCATCTATATTCCAAGCTATTCTGGTAGAGTGCTGGTGACGAATTCGTCCAGGAAATAGCCTGTTTTATCCCCAAATGGCTCTCAGCTGGATGACTGCAGATGGAGACTGATGGATTTGCGTGTGTATACTCAGATGTCTACACTCCCTGAAAGGATCAGTAAATTTGGATCTGATTATCTTCTAGTTCACTGGTCTTTAAACCATCAGTAAACAGTTTGAACACATCCCTCCAATAGGTGTGTTTGTGTGTGTGTGTGTACATATATAGTATGTCATATCATAGTATTCATATGTTATAAAGGTATGCCATGATATGCCTCTATAATGCATACTTATATTATAAAACAAAAAGAACAGAAAATACAAGGTTTCAGAGAATTTATCAACTCTTTCAGTGAGTATTTACTGAGCACGTGCTTTGTGCCAAGTACTATTCTAAGGGGCAAGGATTCAGCAGTGAACAGGGCAAACTTTGATACTTCATGGAGCGTATATTTTAATGGGTAGATAAATAATAAATACATAAATCTATAATATAGTGCCAGTGATAAGTATCTGGAGGAAAAAACATGGTGTTTTCAGAGCATGAGGAGAGGGTATTATTTTAGCTAGGCTGGACAGGAACACTTGAGCAAAGACCTCAAAAAGCAGAGGGAGAGAAAAGTATCTGAAGCAGTGGGAATTGAAGGTACAAAGACTTGAGACAATGGGGGATGGGATGACGATAAACAGAATTTACATATTAATAGATAATGAGACACTGTTAGGGAGAACGAGGGCACATGTATATTTCACATGGTCTTTTTAATACTTGGAAATTTTTTGAGCTAACTGCTTGTCTTGTCTAATGGATTTGTCATTGTTTAACTTCAAAATATAGCTAACAGAGAACTTGTACCAGGAATAAGGGAGAGTATCACTGTCCCACTGTTTTCTTTTATCCACACATAAAATATTTTCAGGTCATGTATTTTCCTACCAAGCCATAACACTAGTCTGCTATTAAATATGATTTATATTGGTCAATTGAGGCATGACTTCAAATGTTTTAAATAATAGCCATGAATTTTGGTTAGAAGGATTATTTTATGATAAAAGCATAGAGTTATTAAAATTTTACATTTGGTATTTTATTATCCAATATTAATAGACCTAGAAGACAAAGATCAAGTCTTTGGGAGTATCTGTATATCACAGTGAAATTATAGCACCAGAAACACATAGGAGCTTACATTTATTAATAATGATCTTGTATGATTTAAACAAATATCAAAAGGTCATTTAGGTTAGGATACAAATCTCATATTAGGTAAACAGAATTCCATGTAATGTAACAAACCTGTCTTCGAAAAAAGCTCTGTGAATTCTGGAAGAAATCTAAATTGCTTGCTCTTTGTTTGACCTGTTCAGAGTACCAGAGAGGCGCTAACAAAATAAAAACCCAAACTTCTAGGAGAGCAATTGAGAAGCACGACATACTAGCTTGCATTATGTATGATTTGTGTACATTATTGCAGAATGGGAAAAGTCTGAGCTAGAAAGTGTTTATAATGCACACTCATAAAGAGAGGGGGCCAGATTGATTACTCGATGGTGTTGTATTTGCTGTAATATTCCACTGCCAAAGTCTGGATCTGTTTGTACCAGAATGGTTTTCCAAACAGCATATGTTGATGGATTGTAGCAGAGATGGAGTGAAGACTATAGTTACCATATGTTTTTGGTCACTAATAGCTCTTATCAATTTCTACAGCAAGGTAATCATTTCACACCTTCGTAAGAATATGATTCATGTGTCTATTTGTAAAATAATTCATTGAAGTGAAATTTACATAACACAAAATGAACCATTTTAAAATGAGCAATTCAGTAGCGTTTTAGTGCATTCACAAGGTTGTCCAACCACTACCTCTATCTACTTCTAAAACGTTAGCATCGCTTCAAAGTAACACCCCTCACACATTAATCAATTTCTCTCCATTCCTTGTCCCTGGCAACCACCAATCTATGTTCTATCTCTATTCTGGATATTTTATATAAAATGAATCATACAATATGTGATCTTTTGTGTCTGGCTTGTTTTCCTTAGCATAATGTTTTCAAGGCTCATCCATGTCTTAACATGTGTCAGTAATTTCATTCTTTTTTAATGACCAAATAGTATTCCATTGTGTGTATATGTGTGTGGGGTGTGTGGGTGTGGTGTGTGTGTATCACAGTTTGTTTATCTATTCATCAACTCATGGGCATTTGAGCTCTTTCTACCTTTTGGCTAATGTTAGTAGTACTGCTATGAATATGTGTGTACATGAATTTGGGTACCTGTTATTGGGAGGTCATATGATAATTCTATGATTAACTTTTAGAGGAACTGCCAAACTGTTCTCCACAACAGCTGAACTAATGTACATTCCCACCAGCAATGAACGAGATTCTCTATTTTTCTTTGATTTTCAACAGTCTGATTATAAAGGGTCTCAGTGTGGACCTCTTTGAGTTTATTCTACTTGGAATTCTTAGAATTTCTTAGAAGAAAAATTGATTTATGTCAACAACTTTGGGGACTTGGGGCCATTATTTCTTCGAATATTCTGTGTCTTTTTTCTTTCTTTTCCCTCTTCTTGCCTTCTGGGATTCCCATAATGCATATATTGATTAACTTTAAATTTTCCCATAAATCATTTAGGCTCTGATCATATTTCTTCATTCTTTTTATTTTTGACTCCTTGGGATGGATATTTTAAATTGTCTCTTCTTCAAATTTACTGACTATTTTTTCCATCTGCTCAAATATGTCGTTGAATCTCTCTAATGAATTTTGCATTTCAGTTACTCTACTTTCAGCCCCTAAATTTCTACTTGGTTACCGTATGAGTTAGCAGGCCGCCATAACAAAATACCATAGACTGAGTGCTTAAACAGCAGAATTTTATTTCTCAGCTCCAGAGACTAGTAAGTCCAAGATCAAGGTGTCAACCGTGTATGTTTCATTCTGCAGTCTCTTCTCTTGGCTTGTGGGTGGCATTCTCTCTCTCTGAAGGTACACAAGACCTCTTCTTTGTGATTTCATGAAGAGAAACAAAGAAAGAGAGCTCTCTGGTATCTCTTCTTATAAGGGCACTAATCCCATCAAGAGGCCAGAATCACTAGGGGCCAGCTTGAAAACTGGCTACCACACCAAGTATCTGATTAGCCAACAAGCCTTCACCAATTCCACCTCTATCATTTATCTCCTCCAGTCCATTCCTCTACTGTAACCCTAATCTAGGCTTTAAGCGAAAGCATTATATATTCTACTGGAAGCACCCAGCACTGAACCCAATGGCATTGGTAGCAAGCACTCAGTAACTGCTGTGATTATTTACTCCATTGTTTGCCATATAATTTAAGCCTGACCTCAAAAGGCTTCTCTGGGATAGAATATTGGTGTTGGGGCACCTGGGTGGCTCAGTCGGTTAAGCATTCAACTCTTGATTTTGGCTCAGGTCATGATCTCAGGGTTGTGAGATCAATCCCTGCCTGTGCTCCATGCTGGGCATGGAGCATGTTTAAGATTCTCTCTCTTCCTGTCCCTTTCCCCCTCCCCCCTCCTCAAAAAAAATATTGGTGTTAATGATGACAACTTGGAGTTTGGATAGGGTTGGTCAGATCAGCAGTGTCAGGTATGTATTATACCAGATAAGTTTACAGCCAAGGAAGAGTCTGCACTTCCCTGGATCCTTCCTCTTCTTCAACTGAGGTGCACCAGCTCAGCTGACAATTCGGTCAGTAGAGAGTGAAAGCCTTCCGTGTCAGGTTCAAGGAAGTCAGGGCTCTAGACTCCTTGCCTTCATATACTTGGGTCAGGAGAGATACCTCATCACCACTCAAGGGTCATTTTCACCATTCCTTGCTTCACCTCTCTGTTCTATTTCTTTCTGCATCATCAGGCTTACAGCAGAACTGTAGATACTTGGAAATATCCTCTTTGCCTCTTTTCATTTTATTTCCTCTAATTAAAATATTTCCCCCTCATGTTCAAATTATACCAGCTGATAAAGGATCAGCCCAAGTTCCACATTTTCTGTGATGCCTTTCCTGTTCCTTCTTGCTACAGAAAGAACCTCATTATTTCAAGAACTCCCATGGCATTTCATCTGTAAAGCTCTTATGGGATGTATCACTGTCAACCTTGCACCAGAGTTATTTGTGTATATGTCTTATGGTCCCTGTTATTTGGGGAGTCCCTTAAGAGCAGGATTTTTGTCTAAATCATCTTTAGATCCACAAAGCACCTAGCAGTACTTGCGTGCAGCAGGCACTCAATAGATATTTTTGGAATAAATTAAAATATTTGCCAATGAATATATGTCAGGGTACAACACTAACATAGATATAGATCTTTATTTTTGCATGTGTATAGGGATATAAGAAGATGGACGTGCATCATGGAACATCTCACTGAGAATATTGAGTTAAATTAAGCAAATATAAAGCTCTGTTATGGCAAACTGTCAGTGATAAGTGCTACAATATTTTATTTCTGATCACATGCCTTTTAAAGCCAATTAGGAAAACTAGGGACATGGTATCTAGTTGTGAGACTTTTCAGTTTGAGACACAAGTTCATATTTTCACAGTTTCCAGAGACAGGTGATACAGAAGACAGGTACAAAGTGGAGATTGTGGGGATTGATGATAAAACAGAAGGAATATAAGCCTGCGGGTTGCAAAGAAGCAAGATTGGGTGGGACGTTTTAGAACAAGGAAGCATTTTGTAGGCAGAGTTGAGTGGGTAGAGATGGACAGATTAAAGACAGAGAGATAACAGGATAATTGATGGTACAAGGTCTGGGAAGAGGAGACGTCAAGAGCATAGCTGGAAAAATTTACATTAGAAAGGATGGAGGAATGGGGTAGCTGTTTCTTCCCCTGTGTCTGGAGGAAGTAGCAAGCAGATGAATGTTTTGAGTAAAAGAAAATTGATAGTTTAAATCAAGGTGGCCTTGATCTCAGTCCAGCTAGAAGCTGATGTAGAAATTGGGAGGTTAAGAAAGTGCAGATGATTTGTAAAAAAAAAAAAAAAAGTCCTAAAAATACAAATAGGCAGAGGAACAGTTGAGAACAGATGACATTCATTTACCTTGAATCCTATCACTATTTTTTCCGGACTTTTTCTGGTAACCTTGCTGCAGTGTGGAAAGGGGAATTTTATATAACATGGGAAGTTTACTTCTGCTTCTTAGCCAGTTGTTTGTAGCTTAATAGGATCAGGTTAAAGTATTATCATTGTGAGATTTAAAAGAACAACAACAACAACTCAGTAGTGATTAGCTGGTAAGTGGTTTCATTTCATATAAACAAACTATTTTATTGGGCATCCAAAATTAGCTAATATATTCAGAATATCTGGCATTCCTTTTCTTTTCTTTTTTATTATTATGTTATGTTAGTCACCATACATTACATCATTAGTTTTTGATGTAGTGTTCCATGATTCATTGTTTGTGGCATTCCTTTTTTGATGTCTTATATCATCTTCATGTATATGCTGCATGAACAAATATCAAATAACATGGACTTTTTAGAAGTGTTTCTAACTTAAAAAACAAACAAACCACTGTGCTTTGGCAGACAGATGGTAGTCCTAACATTAGACCAGGAGTTTAGGAAAGGCAAAGTTCAACACTGAGTACAGATCTAATTTGAGTATGAATGGGGCTAAAAACAAAACAAAACAAAACATGTAAAACAACCTACCGAGCAACTGACTCTTCCTTCTACTAAATACACTCAAATCCACAAATTTACCTGAATGACAAGTTGATCATTAGTGTGACCTATGATTAAATGGGTAACTGGTATTTTGCAACACATTTTTAAACATCTTATAAAAACTTACCCATTGATCATGGTAAAAAGGAAACACATCGGCTACTTTTGGCCAGATTTTCTCTTCAGTTTTTAAATCAGCAAAGTTAAAGGCATAGATATTGGAAAAATATATAGTAAAAATTTTACACACTGTAAATGGGAAAGACAACATTTACTTAGAAAGATTCATGGGAGGATTACCTGACGATAGTGTAGGGCAAAATATAAACACCTACCATCATACTCATTTCATTTGTAAAACCCTCACCAGCTTGCTGGTTCTCTTAGAGTCATTTCGATTTTATGGTTATAGTTTAGAATATAGTTTAGTATATCATATCCAGAAACACTCTCACTGATGCTTTTGGAATAACAGGTGAGTAGAAGAAATGCCAGGAATTGATTGATAGGATGTGGGTCGGGACCAAAGTTGAAGTTAGGGACGCAGAGGAGAGAGATGGAAATAGGAAACACAGTTACATCCTTTAGGCATTAGCTTTAAAAGTCAGTTTCAGTAGTAGAACGAGTGACTTCGAGTAGCCATTTTCCAGTGCAACGCTAATGAGAACCTAACAGCCAAAATCCAAATTTAGATACTGATAATGGCTCTTCTTGTCCTGCAGACAACTTAAAACAGCTACATCTTGACCAAGGGAAGAAATAGAAAGCTCCCCTTCTGGGTAGCTGAGTTTTAAAAGGAAATTGCCTAAAGTAGACATGAATATGTCATTCTTCCTTTTCTGAGAGAAGACAATTGAGGCAAAACTAAGAATACCTCTTACCTAACTCTTAACATTGTGTGGTGGATGCTAACAGAAATTACAGTTTTATTAATAACTAGGGTAATTGTAAAAGGAGAAAGAGACTTGCAGAAATAATTAAGACATTTTTTAACTCTAGCACTCAAAATACTTCTCAGTCATTACAAATGACTTTGTAATTTTAAATTAATAAGTTGGAAGTTTTCTAATTGATACCCACTGTACGTTATTTCTGAATCACAGTTGAAGAAAACAGTTATTTTAAATTACCATAAAACTCAAATAATTTTGTAGAACTGAATAAAAACTTGGAATGTGAACACAGTGTTCTGTATCTTGTATAACTTATTTAGGAGAAAGATAATTTAATTTTGAAATGTTTCCTGAAGAATTTTCTTTTATATTTTTATATTTTCTCTTCCTTTATGTATTTATTTTTTTAAAAATATACTTGTTAAGGTAACAAAACAGACATCAATATTTTTAGTAAAAAAGAATTCTTATATGTATGGCTAGTTAAATTAAAAGATGGCTTTCAGATTGTAGGATGTTCTAAATCTTAAACATCAATGCATACACTTAGACTTCTTAAATTTATAAATGATGTGTTTATCTCTTGCTGAAGTAATGCACTCGGCATAACAGACTTTACTGCCATCTACCAGCTTTGCCAGCAGAGAGGCATCTCTGAGTCTCCTCCCTCCCTCCATACCTACGCAGTTCCCAGGTACTGGCATGCCATTCATTGTGACATTTCTCAAACCCTTCCTTCTTTTCTCTTATCACTTCTTTCCTGCCAGCCAGATAAAGCAACCCCCTATCGATTCTGCCCGATCCACTATGGTGGTCTTCTAACGGATCTCCCTGCCAGCATGCTTTTATACGCCCAGGGTCCCTCTACGAGGCCAGAGTCCATCTTCCTAAAGTACACAGTCATCCTACGGCCTCCGTGGTCCAGAATCTTCACTTGTCTTCCACAACCCAGAGTTTGGGCAGAAAAGTGTTTGGACCAGAAGTAATGTCTCCTAAAAATGTGGCTCTAATCTTTTGCGGCATTGGTCGGCCATATTGTCTTGTTTTCTGGCATTAGCACCACCAAATCGTTCACTGTGCCCTCATTGCTGTAGGGGTTCCACAGAAGAAAATGGCTCCAATGTTACCTAAGTGTGTGACATGCAGCCTATCATCCCCCATGTGGATATATTCATGACGGCAGTAGCAAGGGCGGATACAAGCTTTGGGGATATTGATTATAAAAAAAATACAAATTCACCAGTACAAAATTTTGTATGAAAGTGAAATATTGGTTAAAATTAAAATAGGTCGCTAGACCCCTGGAGATTCAGGTCTTTTTCTTTTGGGAGCTCACTAGTGTGGTAGTTATTAACTTTACTGGTATTGCAGACTCCACTGAGAAGCTAGTAAGCATGCTGATTCTTCTCCCCAGCAAAATGCAGGGGAGTGCTCCCACAGAAATCTGTAAACAGTTCAATGTACTCTTCGGACACTTCACTCCACCTCTGTGATCCTGGGAGGTCACAGGATGTCTGCTCAGCACCTCTGTTTAGAAAGTGCTTTGTTCTCTCTCAGAGGCTGACCCTGTTTTTGCTATGGATTCCAGGTAAAAGGAGATTATTTCCCTAAGAAATTGGCCTACCATTCTTCTTTTTCATAATTCTTCTTTCCTATGTCATTTTTCTTTCTTCTGGGCGTATCAGTTTGCACCCAAAAGACAGTAAACACGTTAGGTGTCCCAACTCGATGTTTGCAATTCTCCTTTGTAACCAAATTGAATGCCTATCTTAATGACATTATATGTTAATTCTTCAGGTGAAAAACAAAAACTTTATATTTGTATAATGTGGAAATAATCCCTTTCTATATGGGCAGATAAATGTAACAGTGGCTTCTTTTGTCTTGTCGACTGAGTAAAAATATGGAGACAAAGGATGTCACTGTTCAATTTAATTTTTAGTTTCAAGTAGTATGGTAGGACTGCTTTATTGGCCCAGTGGTGGAAATTTTTCAGTAAATTTAATAACCAGAGCTGCATAAATAAAAAGACACTTTACACCTATTGAAAATAAAAACATATTTATTTACACAGTTATTTCCACTCATTAATTACTGGTTTCTTTCCTGTCATCCGTGTTAGCAGGTCCTAATGTTCTATTAATTGCAATTAGGCTTGGCTGCAAGTTTCAAAGACCTAAATCTTAGTGCCTTAAGCAAAATAGGAATGCATTACTCTCTCAGATAAAGGGGGCCTGGGCAGTGAGGACTGGAGGGTAGCTTTATGGTGGCAGGGACCTCAGCTGCCCTGTGGTCGTGTCACACGTGGTTGCCAGGATGTTCTTGTTCCAGGAAGTTCCAGTGGCTCCGGATGGTACATCCGACCGCAAAGCAGCTGGAAGAAGGTGAAAAGCAAAGAAGGCACACTTGTTCCCGTAAGCACATTTCAATTTTCCTGCCTGGTTTCTCACAGGGAAAGAACTTAGGTCCCACGATATATCTTTTAGATGGAAGAGAATGCACCCAGTTAAAATTTAATGATATCATGCACATATGTATAGGAGAGTAATGATGGTTTATTTTAACGTCTTTATCTTAAAGTCTATCTCAGTATAGATTTTTAGAAAGTAGTTTATGACTGAGGGAAAGGAATGCAGCTGAAGCAATGAGCTGCTAAAAGAGATATTCCTGATGTGTGTGTGTGTATGATTGTGTATGTGCTTTTGTGTGTGTATTTATGTGTCTCTGTGTGGGTGTGTGTGGGGGTGTCTGAGTTTGACAATTTTATAAATATTTTGCAAAATGAAAAGTTTAGAAACACAACTTAACCAATGAATGATTTGGTAAAAATCAAAGTGACACAAGGTACCCAGGAGCTTACCCAAAAATAAACTCACTCTGACTGCAAGTGACGAGGCAAAGAATGTTGGAACTGAATGCTGAATTGGTCATAATTAAATCTAATTCTAAATTAATGTAAAAGCAGGATCTATTTCCTATTTTTGAGAAAAACAAGCTCCCACCAAATAAACCAGCCCTTTCTAATCTTTGGTCTGATCCTTGGCACCATACATTGAAAATTTGGTCAAAACTTCGCATGTAATTTGTTGAGAAGAATTAAAGGATGACTGTAATCTTTAAAGCCTGATAAGGTAAAGAAGTTCCATTCTGTTATCTACCAATAGATTAGGGAAGAGAAGAAATGAAAAACCTCTGTGAAAAGTCACATCCTTACTAAATCACGACTGTACTAGTGGCTCACTCGTTCTCGGGTGGTGCAGTGTGTGTGGGTGGTTGTAAATGCACTGTTGTGTGTTTGCAGAGCTAGCCCTCCAAGACACACTGCCACCTGAAGGAATTGTTATGCCTCAGAATAACTCCATGTTGTGTGTTGTGCTGTGAAAGTCTATTGCCATTTCTCGGTTTCTGGATAGAAGTCCTCCTGGCAGAGATTGCTGCCACTTTCATCGTCTCCTGGGATGCCCGATGCCCTTCTTAGTAACAGTGTTCCATTTCTAAATATTTCATGCTGATTTGTTCCCATGTGAAAATAATATGTGGTTGTTTATATGTAAAAATAATACAAAGAGATCCCATGTGGCCCTTATTCAGGTTCCCCCGATGGTCTTATCTTGCAAAGTTAAAAGATCACAACGAGAATGATGATGATGATGCTCTCCATCAATCCTGTGATGTTTCGCAGGTTTACCTCTACTCATTTGTGTGTGCGTGTGCGTTTATTTGTATACAATTTAATCGCATGCGCGGGGTTGTGTATACACCACCCCAGACAAAACACAGTTCCATCACCCGAAGAACCGCTCATGAGACATTTTTTTTTTTTTTAAAGATTTTATTTATTTATTTGACAGAGAAAGACACAGCGAGAGAGGGAACACAAACGGGGAGTGGGAGAGGGAGAAGCAGACTCCCTGCGGAGCAGGGAGCCCGATGCGGGACTCGATCCCGGGACTCCAGGATCATGACCTGAGCCGAAGGCAGTCGCTTAACCAACTGAGCCACCCAGGCGCCCCGCTCATGAGACATTTTTATAGCCAGCCCCACCCCCGTAACCCATGGCAAGCCTTCATGCAGGTCCCTTGTATTCCCTCCTTTATTTATCTGTACTTCTGTCATCACTTTGCATGGCTGTATCCTCATCATCAATTTTCATTTATCTGCCGTCCTAGCTAGACTGTAAGCTCCGTGTTGACCCTGTATTTCCAGCTTCTTCCATATTGCATGGCTTAAGGTAGGTGATCAATAGCATTTATTGACCGGCTGATGGATTCTAAGGGAAAATGAAATAAACAAGGTGTGGTGGAGGGAGCCTTGGCCAGGAAATGAGTGATTTGGGGGAGGCCTGGATTCCAGTGCTAGCCCCCTAGTGAAATGCTTGATTTGCAGAGCTCAGTCAACCCTTGTAGAAAACGAGGCAGAACGGGCCTCGAAGTAGTGCTTGTTCAGTAAACGTCCTGTGCAGGAAGTGGAACCTGTCGGGCTCTGGGGTTACCACCAGCTGGGTTGTAGCACACGCACCGTGTCGGAAGCCGGGGAGCCTGAAGCCGCAGCCATGCCTCTCTCTGGGAGACCATGCTCAGACTTTAACTGTGGCGCTAGAACCGAGCCTGAAGACAAAACTGGCCTATCACTGAGCAGTCGAAGGGAATTTTGTTAACAATTCACATAGCTGATTTTGCGCATAATCATGGTTCATGGTCTATCTCCCCCCCTCCCCCCTTGGAGAGTTAGAAATTGCAGGGTGGTGCGCTGTGACTTGGGTCAACTACTTGGAGTGCTTTCCCCATGACACTACACTTCTGTGTTCATAGTTTAAAAACAGATGATCTATAAAGTTGTAGGTATGAAACCCTTTCACAGAAGAAAGCCAAACACAAGAGGGTGGGACACTTAGAGCAATGGGAGCAACCTGAGTAAGAAGGAATCAGAGCCAACAGGGAAAGCAGGTGGTTGTCTAGCGGTGTGAACTCTTGTTAATCAGCCACATAGGCAGACGTCTATTTGCCAGGATCGGTGTGGGCAAAGTGCCCTGGTAACTTACAGAGAACAACCTTGTATCCTTTTGTACAATAAAAATGTGATTTCTTTAATTTCAGGAGGATCAAGTATTAGGGGAAGTTTTTATATTTTAAATAAAATATAAACCCAAAATAAACATGAGTATTTTGTACCCATGCCAAAGTCACGCAGGAATAGCAAGGTTGCTAAAAATCTATCGGGGTGATAGAAAAGAGTACTTTGCATGGGAAGGGGGTAGATTTACAATGTATCTTTGGCTTGCTTATAGAATGTGTATGTTATCTACCTGGGTCACTGAATCTTTCCCTTTTGCTGGATTGCTTTGCAAGAACATTTAACCTTTCTCTGTCTAATTTGCTAGTTTTAGGAATAGAGATGATAGCATTTGATACTACTTCCAGGAAACATGAGAGGTTAAGTCAGAGAGACTCTGAAATACTGATCTCTCCACACCTTAAAGAAAACCCAAATACTATCCATCTCATGTTTTTGTAATTCCCTACAGTGAAGCTACATTGTTGATTTCTTTCTTAAACAATACTTCAGAAATACTTAAATTATAATACCACTCCCTTGTGGAAAAAAAATGACAAGAGTTCCAAGATATTAATTACATGGGAAAAATAACTTCATATTCATAGACCAAAGGAATTGTTATAATTTTTCTAAATATGTTCATTTTAGAAAATGTCAGGTCTGTGGCATGCCTTAAAATTAATGCTTAAAGTGAATTTTGACATTTAACAGTTGAATTAAAATAAAATATAGTGAACTAAAGAGTATCGAGGGATATGTTAATATTAGTAATAACCAAATTCAGTAATGTGGCTAGATGAGAATAACATAGAAATTCAACAAATCAACGAGGAAAAGACAAGCAACTCAATAGCAAGTTGGAAAAAGTGCAGGCAGTTCATGAAAGAAAAATAATTGGTCGAAAATAGAAAAGATATTTAATCTCAACATAATCAAAGAAATAGGTAATATAACCAAAATTAAATCACTTTTAAAATCAAGCAGTTGGCAAAATAAAAAAAGGTGGATGATACTAGCCTTCATAAAGGTGGGCTGGCATCATTTCTCAAAAGATAAAATGCCTTCCAACCTGGAAGGTCATCTTTAAGGAATTTCTCCTGTAGAGGTTCTTCCCAAAGTGCACACAAACCTGAGGGCGAGCCTGTGTAGTGCAACAGCGTTTGAAGGAGTGAAAGATCAGAAATTAACCAAATGCCCGGCGATCAGGAAGTGATAGATTAGCTTACAAAGCATATGTATGGCCATGAAGATGAGCACTGTATGATCACATTAATCTCGAAGTCAGCATTAATCAAAAAATCAACTTGAACGACAGAATCGTAACATACAATGTGATCCTAGTTATATATTAAAAATGACTTTTGCACAAACATCTGAGGAGCCACACAAGTGCATATAAATGTAAATGCATAGAAAAACAGCTGGGATAATAAACACCAAACTAGTCACTGCTCTTCCTCTCAGAGGGAGAAATGGGACATGACACTGGGTCAGGGTAGAGGTGGTTGCAAAAGGCATGTTTATCTTTTTTTAAAATCACGCTACAGCCATATTTATAAAAAATATTTTTAAACATGGGTGGCATCATGGACTAATTGTGTCATTAACAAACAAAAGAGGGCGCCTGGGTGGCTCAGTTGGTTAAGCGACTGCCTTCGGCTCAGGTCATGATCCTGGAGTCCCTGGATCGAGTCCCGGGATGGAGTCCCGCATCGGGCTCCCTGCTCGGCAGGGAGCCTGCTTCTCCCTCTGACCCTCACCCCTCTCATGCTCTCTGTCTCTCATTCTCGCTCTCTCAAATAAATAAATAAAATCTTTAAAAAAAAAACAAAACAAAACAAAAGAAAGCTACATTAGTCCAGTTGATGATAGAATGTGTAAAGCTTGTAATAACAGTAGTGAGAACCTAAAGGAAAACAAAACAACTAAATATTTCCTCATCACTTGACCTGGTAAGTTGCCTCCCTTGTGGGAGATCAGCCCTTAGTTGTATCTAAATTTGCTAACTGGTTTATAAACAAAATTGGGGTAATTGTTTCAATTTAGTCAAAGAACCATATGCTTCCCCACTGCATTTCTAATAGAAACCAGTTAAAAGAATTTAATCTTTAAAATGTGATGAAAAGCAAATTATTTGTGTATATAAACGAATGATTATAAACCAACTTTTAAATTACTTATTTATCTAAAATGACCTCAAGAATTATTAAGAAACTGGCAACAGAGTTAATGGGAAAATCATTAATTCACCACAACTGGAAAATTCTATTGTCATTATAGAAAATAAGGATTATAACATAAAAACAATGGCATGTTTCTCCCATTTGGGGGTTTCAGTATCAAGAATGGAGAAAAAATTTAAACACATTTTCTTTTAAACTTACTTTGTATCTGAATCTGCCAAAGACACTCTTCATTATCAAATTTAATCTGGCCAGGATTTCATATGGAATGGTCAGCTACATTTCTAATTCGACCGAAGGATTAATATCAGTTACTGCTGTGAGGTGACTGTGAATATCAGTCTGCCCACATGGTTCCACTCTATTAAAGACCTAGAATAATTTTTATAGTAGAGTGATATAATATGTTGGCACCTATGGACCATTAACAAATAAATGGAGTATAGCAGTCATAAAAATATGTGGTAGTCTACATGTTCAGGAACTTCAGTGACCCAAAATGGTTTTGGTAATCACCAGAAGGTTTGCTGGGAGTCCAGTGTGTATGTAAGTGTATGTATGCACATACACTTGTATATATATGTGTGTATATATGTGTGTTAGCAAATACATGTTCACGTATATATGCTCGTATCTGTGTGTGTGTATGTGTGTGTATGTATGCTGTTATTGCCATTTTATGGGGTATTGGGAGCCTATGTGTCTATGCATAGAATATAGTTTAGCTGCTAGATTAAGAAGAACCCTCCAAGGGTGACCAGCCATCCTGGTCTGCCAAGAATAATTTCTAGGATGTGGACTTTCCTGAAGTCCCTGGAAAACCAGGATGGTTGGTCATCCAAGCCCTCCCTGGCCTTTTTTTTTTTTTTTTTTTTTAACCTATGCTACCCGCTGAAGGTCATTCTTCCTGCTCTTAAACGTTTGACAGAAGAGGTTTGTGTCATCCCATTATGAGCAAAACTCTATAACGCTCTTCATTTTGCCCAGATACTCCTATGTTGGACACCGCACACAAACAGTAAAATTGTGGCAGATATTATAAAGTGACTTGTCACTTTGATTTTCATGGTATATTGAAGTCACTTATGTACAATGGCATGATCTCGCCCAAGAGTGAGAGAGTGAGCCCAGGACTATGCCACTCAGTACAGCCCAGTCGTGTAGTTTTTGCCCTGATAATATTGGAAATATATGTGAGAGGGGAGCATCAACCCAATCAGTTGTCTAAATGATATAGTTATATAAGCAGGTACTTATTTCTATCAAAATGTAAAATTTTAGCATAATGTAAAACTTCTGGTTTGCTGGGGTAAACACTTGTTTTCTGTGCCTATATCAAATAACTTTTTGAGTGAATGTATTCAGGTGCCTGGGAAGCTGTCGGTTAAAAGGGCTGCCTTCGGCTCAGGTCATGATCCCAGGGTCCTGGGATCGAGTCCTGAATCGGGCTCCCTGCTCAGTGGGGAGCCTGCTTTTCCCTCTCCCTCTGTCTGCTGCTTCCCCTGCTTGTGCTCTCTCTCTCTCTGGCAAATAAATAAATAAAATCTTAAAAAAAAAAAAAAGAAATGGGGCGCCTGGGTGGCTCAGTTGGTTAAGCGACTGCCTCTGGCTCAGGTCATGATCCTGGAGTCCCGGGATCGAGTCCCGCATCGGGCTCCCTGCTCGGCGGGGAGTCTGCTTCTCCCTCTGACCCTCCTCCCTCTCATGCTCTCTGTCTCTCATTCTCTGTGTCTCAAATAAATAAATAAAATCTTAAAAAAAAAAAAAAAAAAGAAGTGAGGGGCGCGTGGGTGGCTCAGTCGTTAAGCGTCTGCCTTCGGCTCAGGTCATGATCTCAGGGTCCTGGGATCGAGCCCCGCACCGGGCTCCCTGCTCCGCGGGAAGCCTGCTTCTCCCTCTCTCACTCCCCCTGCTTGTGTTCCCTCTCTCACTGTGTCTCTCTCTGTCAAATAAATAAATAAAATCTTTAAAAAAAAAAAAAAAGTGAATGTATTCATCTGGGAAAATAGATCCCATGGAAGGGACTGTTATTTTGGTTTGATGTATAGTATAAGCATTATCTGAAAAAAAACACTGCAGTTTTCATGCGTTCTTTATGATAACTTGCTTTATTTATTATAATCTTAGGTAGAAGCTTGTTCAATCTTATTTATTTATTCCTTAATGTGACTGCTAAGCATGTAAGTAAATAAAGAAATAAATTAATAAATGTGTTTTGTTGTTAGGTCACATTATTAGTGCATTGAAATAAATACTACTTTTTGTTTTACTTTAAAATTCATTTATAAAATGCAAAGTTAGATCTGACACAGTGAGTACAAAATGAGGTAAGTGCAATGTAATGTTGAACGCTGGGGAGCATTAATCTGGGTTTCAGAAGTTAATGATCTAGCTGTCGACAAATGATCCCAGAAATGCTTTGCAAAGATACATGTGACCTAAATAGATTTTCATGCCCGGATACTTTGTTGAAATGGAGAGGAAAAAAAGGAAAGTCGTATGCCTATAAAATGGGCCTTGAAATTTCCACTTTGAAGTTGCAATAGTCAAGCTATTTGTCCTCTGATGTATTTATTACTTTTTGTTAAATAATAGGGGATTTATTTACTCTAGTAACTGCAAATCTAGAAGTAGTACAGTCTCTGAGCTCAACTTAATCCAGTGGTTCGTGCCCTGTTCTCTATATTTTGTCATTTTCTTAGCTATGACCCCTCTATATGTTGACTCAAGGACATCCTGTTGCTTTCCCTTCATTCTGGATTCCCTCTTTTGATTCCCTTGAAACTTCTAGCCCTGGTTCTCAACATTGACTTTTACTATCTGACCACAAATCGTTCATTGTTGCTTTGTCCTCTTTCTTCCAGTCTCTGTGTGTGTTTGTTTGGCAAACTTCCTTTCGTGGCTTCCTGACGGAAACTTTTTGCACAATGTGGGTTAGAATCCAATTATCTTGCTATGATGATCTCTGAGAGAGGGTTTTACAGGATTACAGGCTTGGTATTTGGAAAGGGACTAAATGATATCTATCCCAAGTCTTGGGGCTCTAAGTTCCTCTATAAAATGATCGTCTATAGATTTTGGGTACTAGCCCTTTACCTGATAAGACATTTGTAGATATCTTCTCCCATTCCGTAGGTTGCCTTTTAGTTTTGTTGACTGTTAAGGAGAGCACTTGATGTGATGAGCATTGGGTGTTGTAGGCAACTGATGAATCACTGAACTCTATCTATGAAACTAATTAAAAAAAAAAAAAGGATCATCTGGTTTCTGCCTAAATCCTTTTAAAGATAGCTCAGGGACCTTTCTGCCTCAGAGAGCTTTCCTATGAGCTCTTCTTTCACCTTTAAACTGAAAGTTAACTCCATGAAAGTAGCATCTGGTAATTTTAATTTAGTATTACGGAACCACACATCCTGTTTCACCATGAACATCCTTCAGTATTGAAAAACAACTTAGAGTTCTTTTGCTCTCTGTGCCTTGATTCCACAATCTATTCATAAATATATTTCCTTTTATAGATCATTATCATTCTGGTCCCCTTGTTTTTGGATGCTTTTCACTTTGTCAGTATAGGGTAAGAATTTAACACAATACTCTGTGCTCTTTGTGTGGGGTCATCAGTGCAGAATAAATCTATAGTATTATCTCATCCTGGTGACATCCTCTTCTCCAAGAGCGCCATCAGCTAGCATCTTGGTGTCCATATCATCCTAACGGATCACATCAAGCTTACATAATTAGCTGCAGATAAATCACACCTCAGGTAGTTACACAGCTGGGTTTTAGACTTACAAAAGGACTTTGTATGTATCCTAATTAAATTTCACCATGGTAGATTTGACCAATCGTTCAAGCTAATTATGATCTTTGACTCAGAGGCTATTAGCTCTCTCTTTAGCTGGAGGAATGACACATGGCAACATGAAACATTTTGGTTTACCTTGAACTTCAAATGCTTTGGGAGGCAATGGGAGTGGGATTTTGCACTGTAAAACCAAAACAAACAGAAACAATGTCCGTAAGTCTTACGTGAAACACTGATTTAGTACCCTAAAGTTAAAAAATAAAAACCTAAAATAAAAAGTAACACTCAATTTTAATTCATTAGAAACTATTAAATTATCATTTAATTTCTGTAGATTTTGCCTAAGATCCAAACCAGATCATCTTTGCAGTCATTTGCTGTCGTCCAAAATGATATGCCAGGTTGTTTCACAAAAGTATATACTAACAGGAAGCAAATCATCTTACTCAAAAACTACTCCAGTTCAATATGCACTAGATTAGACTCATTTAAATATTACTGTGTATGTATGTGTATATGTTATATACATATAATAAATATAAGCTGTGATCTTTACTATTGATTGCTACTAAATTGTATTTCCCTTTGAAAAGGAGGTCTGTAACTTGCTAAATGCATCCAGCAAAGCCTAAGTTACTTAGAGCTGAAATTTTCCCTTACTCCAATCCTGATAGAAGAAAGACTCTCAGAGCCGATAGGGAAGGGTCTTTATAATGTTTCATTACCCCTCACCCTTGCCATCCCTGCAACACCCCAAAGGCAGTCTTTCTGCACAGTCATATCACTCAGCTGCTAAGGTTCGTCCTCAGAGATGGCTGCCCACGCCTCTGGCTACCTCAGGGCATCAAGTGGTGGGAAATAGGTCACTGGCCTCTTCACAGATGGGAGAATTCCCTGATGCAGTTTCTCAAGATCAAAGAGAAAAACCCATCTCAGTCATGCTCTGAGGCTCTTTATAACTATCCCAGTGGTTTTTACCAGAGCATATGAGATTAAATCTAAATTAAAAAGAAAAATGTGGGAAGGATGATTTTGAAGTCTCATGAGTGCTCATGATAGCTCTTTTACACACTGGCATTTTCTCCAAACATTAAGCATATGTTAGATGCATCAAGTATTCTAAATTTCCTATCATTAGTGAAACTATCTTGTGCTCCATGAGAGGTGAGATCTTGGCTGCCTTATTACTGCCATACCCAGTTGTGCGGGGGGGGGGGGGGGGGGGGGGGGGGGGGGGAGGAGACTAGTCAGTGGTCAACAACCGAGTCAAGGGATATGCATGAGTGTATGCATCTAAGTTTATTATACATTTTGCTGATATAAAGGATGCATAGCACACAATTTACAAGACAGAAATATGCAATACTCTTTGCTGTAAATTCTTTTTAGCCGATTGATTCTCACAGAATGTTTTTGCTTATTTTTGCAAACTCTTCTATAAGTAGCCAAACTGTGGTTGCACCTGACAAAAGTGTGTAATCCCAAATTGAATGTTGGTTGATACTTTTAGTTATATTAACCATGAGAAGAAAGTGATGTTGTAAGAAATGTATTAAAGCTCCACTCATTTGTCAATGTCATGATGCGAGCAACTTCCTTTCTGGATCGGATATCTTTTGAACACTGGAAGCATATTTCCTCAACTTTTATGCTACTTACAATGTGACCGTTACATACATGAAGCACTTTTAAGTTTAGTTTGATTGAAATATTTTCTTCATCACTTTCTTAGGACTAGACAATGAATACAACAATGAATCAAGCTGGATTTATATTGCTTACCTATTTCTGTGCTGTAAAATTCCATCACGCTGATCTCAAGGTACAATGTGACATCCCTGAATGCAGAGTTGAAAAGAGATACACAATAACACTTTGCACTTTGTAGTATCTCCCCGCCCCTCCCGCCCCCCTCCCAAACAGATGGGAGGTAAACAATCTCAAGCACAGATAACAGTAACATGCAGTACAATGAGAAGTGATACATTTTGAGTATATATTGTCTTTGAGAATATATTGAGTATATATTCTAATATAATTTATTTGACTGTAAATTTCTATAATTTCATCTTTAATAATGTCTGTTCTTGACAACTAGTTTGCAAAATCCCTAGAAATTTAACAGTGGGATTTCCCATCAATATGAACTGACTCCACGAATCATGGAATATCCTTGTGTGAGAAGCATATTTTCACACTGAACATACAGTGTCAGATAATGTTACTATTGCCTGTGCCAATATCTGATTTCTCAAATTTCTTAACATATTGATAATGTCTGCCTATATTAACAGGCCAGTAACTGGGTTGATCAGTTGATACGATTCTACTTTTTATTCGAAGGCACGGAAGAAAAGTGACTAAGAGGCAGACAAACTGAGTTTAAATCTTGGGTCTGCCACCTACTAGGGGGACATAACTAAGGAAATGACCCAGGATGCTTCACATTATAACATGGTGATAGTAGTAAGAACAACTTCACAGGATGTTGTAAGCATTAAATCAGAGGCTGTATATCATATATGAATTGAGCACATAGTAAGAACTTGGAAAATGTTAATGATGGTCAATTTTGGATTTGTCCTTCCAAATGTTCATTTAGCAGTTGAATTTCAAGGTCTATAAAATAGACTTGGTCATTTTTGCCTTTCTCAAACCTTATAAGGATGTCAGCAAATGACTCAGTAAGGCTGTGAGTATTTCTGTGTCACTCAGGAGAGTGAAAGGTTCATCTGTAGGTGAGTCTTACCTTGCTCAAGACCCACTGGAGACAGAGAAATTGAATGCTGACCCATCCTCTGATGTAATAGGAGTTTTTTCACTATTAGGAGTTATTAAAACATAAAGGGATGAACAGAAAAACAAAAAGGAACGATCTTTCCTGATGATAATGAATATAGATAAAAACTTTCTGCCAATAAAAGAAGGAAAGGCTAAAAGAGTTCACTGTGTTTTTTTGCCAATGTGCCACCATTCGGGGAGAGGATACACAATCTTTAAAAAATGTGTCTATTTTTCCTGCTTTGAAATCGGAATTGTGTGTCTATGAATGAAATAGATGTTTTCTGTGTACCTATAATCCTCTTCCTTGAGGGGTAGAAGATTGTATAGTATTTGTGAAATGCCTATAAATGAGAAAATTAAGAGAAATTAAACATGTCCTCAGTTGAGCGATCTTACCCTTTTAAAGAAATACACTAATACAGATAAACCAGTAAACTAATTTGGAAAAGATTAAGTAAATATAGATTGCCATAGGTCCAATGATATGTATTAACTACTACTGTGTCTTTTTCTTGAGTTAGTATAATTAAACTGGATGTTTTAGGGTGATCAGCCAATAGGCTAGTAATAACCAGAAAGTATTTGCTTGATTGAATTATACAAGAGTGAAATGTAATCTTTCAGAAATTCGAGACACATTAGGGAGGTGAAATTAGCAATAAGAATTTTTAGAAGTTCTGTCAGTGACAACCAGAAGATTAAAGGACAAGACACACGGACGTGGGCTGTCGTATCACTTACTGTAGGTGGCGAACTTACTTGAGGACAAGTGTTTTACAAATGGGAGTAGTGGCTATAGAGATCCCCATTCCTCACTCCGATAACGATTTTTTGGTTATTGTGTTAGAAACTTTTACTAAGCCTTTTTTATGACTTTGCCGCCCTCCGTTTATCCCCATCTCTGTCTTATAATGTGGACGCCTCTCCTCCAGCTCCTCAGTCAGTCCAATTTCTACTTACTGTTCAATACCCAGTGTAAGTCTCACTTCTCACAGGATGATTTTAGCGCCGTGTAAGGCTAACGATGTGAGTTTCTGATGGAACAACCTGAGTTCAGATTCCTGACTTTGTTACTCTGTACCTGTGTCCCCTTGACAAGCTAATCCTTTTGATCTCTGTTCTATAAAGTGAGATTGAAAGCATCTCCCTCACAGGACCGTGGTGGTGTTTAAATGGTCAGAACACGTCAAGTGCTCCACACTTTGCCTGTGTGAACTTGGCATTTAACAATTATTAACTCATCTTATTCTTGCCAAGCTCCTGTGTGGTTAGAGTTTAGATAAACACATTTAATGCTTATTGACTAAATATCTGTCATATTGAAGATATTATTGGAGGCACTTGGAATACAGACAGTGGTTTGTGCAAGACAGAGTCCTTGCCATCATCAAGCTTATATTCTAGTGGGAGAGACACACAATAAACAAGTGAGGACATGAATATACAATAGGATGACGCACGACGTAAGCTATGGAGCATACAGAGACAGTGTGGGACATTGAGAGGGAAGGCTCCCCTGGAGAGCCGTCATTTGAGCAGGATACTGGATGACATATGAAGGTCCTGGAGAGGCAGTGAGGAAGTGGGAGGAATTGCATGCACAAAGGTACTGAGTCAGGAACGCGCTGATATGCTCAGAAAGATGCACAAAGCCCTGGGTGGCCAGAAAGAATAATTCCAATAGCGACTGATTCAGTTATAGAAATTGGCAGGAGTCATGCTAAGGAACTAGCAGTGTTCTGTAAGTTGGTTTATAGACCATGCTGTGGAATTCATATTTTGAATGATATGATCTGATGACAGTATGTAAACAAGCATCAGAGATGCTAGGAACATAAACTCTGAGTTGAAAAGGGGTAGGGAGAGGGGGCTTCCCCTGCCTCCGTGTGGAATTTAGGAACTAAGGTGGGTTTCTGCTGCTGTGGGTGGATTCCGGGGAGGGCATGGGAACATCCACAAGACAGTCCCAAGTGTGTCTGCCATCTGGAGATGCGCAAGCCGTCAGTCACTTGGTGTCTCTTTTGATTTATGGGCAAATGAATTTAGGAACAACCTGCCGGCTGTCTAAGTTGTTGCTAAGTAGATGTGCTTCATTGTTCCAAAAACAAAGTTATCACTTGATAAATGGAGGTAATAATTCAGAAAGCATATGAGAAAGAAAAATAAAAGAAGGGAGAGAAAGGATGAGTACGAAAAGAGAGCAGAAAACATCATTTCAAAGTTCTTAGTAAATATGAATTGGTTCAAACCTGCCTTTAAAAATTCTAGGTACTGGTTATGAAAAGCTATACAATAATAGAATGAAGATATTTCCAGGAAATGAAAACCTACACATTCTAAACACCATTCTTTAATAGACACACACAATCTCACTTTTCTGTCAAAATCCAACCATGTAACTCCCCATTGAATGTGACAAGAAAAAGTCCCTCTTGGTAGCTGACCCCAGACAAATCAACACAGCCTTCCAGCCTACCTTAGCTTATACGATGTCAACACCCTGCCTTCTTTGGCTTTTCCATAATTAAATTCCAGAGCTCTCCTACCTGTACCTCACAGTTGTCTTGGAAGCCACCTCAAAGTTTGTGACCTCTTCCTGTGCTGCGGGGCCTGGGGCCGCGGCCCATTGGCTGTCCCTGCCAACAGGTGCTCCTCCCCTTCCCTGAGGGCACTTAGTTTGCCTTGGGGAAGGCTGCGAGTCCCACCCCCGCTGTCTGCAGAGTGCAATCTGGTGTTCCACTTCGACCAGGTTTCTGTCTTTTTAGTTGAGACAAAACGAGCACTGTGTCTTATATTACTCTTTATTTCCATGACTTCATTTCTGATCGGCCAGAAATGTGACTTGCTTGGACTTCCTGGGTTTGCTGCTTTCTGAACGGGCTCTGTCTAATGAGGTTGAAATGGAGGCATTCATTGGAGAACAAACTCAGCTGCACAATGTGCCCAGACTAATGAACAGTGGCACTTTGCATGTATCTATCCTCTGAAAATTATAGCACAAGATGATAGTGAAAATAAACAGCGGTAATATTCCTATCGCATGTCTCCCACATCTAATGTTACTACTGTCCACGGTGCCCTTATGGTCACAGGGGAGAGAAGATATGCCATCTTCCTCCTTCTGGCATTCTCTTCTCCAGCTCCCTTAGTTTTTTGTTTGTTTTGTTGTTGTTGTTGTTGTTTTAGTATTTGAAAATTCTTGTTGCTACTGCTGAGGGTCGTATTTTGAATTCTTTTTTCTGATATGAATATACTAAATACCTTTTTGTTTGGTTAACAACAGAAAATAGTTTTTAGCTAATCTCAATTATGTAAATATACTTTTCCTGTGGTATTTTCTCTTGGTAATATGTCTTTAAATAAATAGATGACTTTTTCTGATGTATAATCAGCATTACGTGTGACTCAAATTTAGGGTCCTAGTGGTAGTGAAGAATTTATCTCATCCAGACTTCTGAACCCTAGCTGCACAGTAGTATTAACTAGGGAGCTTGGAAGAAAATGCCACCACCCCAGCTAGCCCCCAGAGAATCTATTATAATTGTTCTGATTAGGAGACAAAGCATTATTCTATTTTAAAACTCCCCCAAGTGATACTAATAAGCATCCAGGGCTGAGAACCAGTGATTTATAACCAAAAGAATGCCCCTTACAGCAGGTGCATGTTTATAAACTGATCGACTGATATACTTTTAGTTGGTCCATATGAAAATCAAGTGTTATGATTAAGTTAACACATATAATTCCTAAGCCAAAACTTATATGAAACAAAAACTTTTAGACAAAAGCCCAAGGACAACATGATTTATTAACAATATGTTTTTTAAAAGATTCTAAAAGGGAGGGAAGGAGAAGACCAAAGGACAGAAAAGGAAGGGAAAGCAGGGAGATGCTCAGGATACAGTGAAAGTATCTATGGCTTAATAAAAAGTATCGTTTTGGCCATGTCCTTACATCTATATTTAAAACTGATACCATTCGCCTTTTCTGAATCTAAAGGTGAAAGCAAAACATTTGTACATGAAAAGCAGACGGGAAGGAGTCACTACCCTTCAGGATGTGTCTTGAGTACCTGAGCTAGTTTTACACAAAGCTATCCAACTTCTAGCATGTGGCTCCCCAAAGTTGGTAGTTCTGTTAGAATAAGAGCATTAATTGGGGGCACCTGGGTGGCTCAGTCGGTGAAGCGTCTGCCTTCCGCTCAGGTCGTGATCCCAGGGTCCTGGGAACGAGCCCCGCATCGGGCTCCCTGCTCAGTGGGGAGCCTGCTTCTCCTTCTCCCTCTGCTGCTCCCCCCTGCTCTTGCGCTCTCTCTTTCTCTCAAATAAATAAATAAAATCTTTTTTAAAAAGAGCATTAATCAAATAGATTCAATCCTCCTGTGCAGTTTTACTTGTCTGAATTGTAAAGACCATTTGGGATGTGACTTTTTTTTCAGATAATCTTTTTTTTTTTTTTGCATTCTTCTATATTTATTCCCCAGTGAGAAGATTCTCAATGAACTCTATTTAATCTCGATTTCCTTGCCATAAATCATCACAATACACAAGTGTGTAAACCTGTGACTGAAAATACAATTATCTCCCTATCACGTCTTTGTCAATAAAATCCCAAAAGATAAGTTTTGCTTTGATAGTAATCTGAGTCATTTTCTGTCATTTTGTACAGGTGATATTAAATAAAAGTAGCAATCTTACTCTGAATAGACTGAAGACTAAGGAGAAGGATACAACTTCTAGAATCAGGAAATTTTCTGAGATGCTTTCAGACATGTTCCAACTTAACAATACGTTATTGCTATTTTAAAAATACATGTTTTGCTTTAAAAATATATGTTCACATGTTCATGTAAACAAGGCACATTTCTGTGTTTTATATTTCTCATCTTTAATCAGCCTTCCAGAAATATTTTTTTAAATTTTTGTATTTGTTACAATGTCTCCATCCACATTAATGTGAACACCATTCACTTAGAAATCATCTGTTTTTGCACCCTATGTATCAAAGACTGTACATTACTCTGTACACTCAAATTTTCCATATTATCAAAATGTCCCACTGAACTCTAGAAAAATCCTTGTCCATTAGAACTTTCTGGAAAGATGAGAATGTTTATGTCTCAAATGGCTATGGGGGACTTGACATGTGGCTCGTACAACTAAAACAACAACTGTACTTTAAATTTTATTTAATTTTAATTAATTTAAATTTGAAATGCCGTATGTGGCCAGTGGCTACCAAAGTGGATGATGAACTTCCAGAAAACAATTAGAAAAGTTAGACTTTATTAAGTTTTAGTGTTAGCTTTTCCTTAGGCTACAGGGGATTTTTCACATTTTGACTTGCTAAGTTCTGTGAGAATTTAAGCTTCTGAACAGTACTTTCAGTGGGTGTCTATAATACCTGAGAGTAAGCCATAATCAGTTGGATAACTAAACTAGCAAGACCTCAGCGGGAAATGATAGGTTGTAGCCTGAATGCTAAGTGTGGTATTCTTCTAACAGAGAGCACCTGGGTCTTGTACAGTAAAAGTTTTGCATAGAATTTCTTTCCAGATTCTGCAGAATACTTGGGTCTTTCTTCCTTTTAATGAATGTTCTTTTGTTTTCTGACAGGACCCTTTCCCTTCCCTTGTGAAGAGCCATATTCTTCTGCCTTCATGCCCTCTTTTTACCTTTACTTTTCCAAATAATTTTCCTCACCCATTCATTGTTGCTTCAGCAAAGTGGTGGGAATATTAATAATAATGTAAAGATACCTGGCAGGGTACTTTTCATCTGAGATGCTTGAAGTTCTCCCATCAATGTGAGTATCCCCCATGATGCTTGATAATTGTTAGCGATTTCTCCATTCCTTTCCATCTCCTCACTAAGCCATTCTTGTGCTAGACTTGAGCAAAATGTCCAGGTGTGACCTCTTCAGACACTGCATAATGATACACTGACTTCGATTCAGCGTGTTTCTGCTACAGACGTCCGCCAGATTGAGCCCATGGAGGGACTTTGTGATTTGTTTCTACCTCTGTGAGTTCAAAATCCCTCAGTCATTTGAGATCCCTGTTTTCCCTCCCTCATAACTGATCTCATTCCATCATCATTACCTTTTGTTTGCTACATTGAATTTAGTCAATTCCTTTCAGTCAAAGTAACAAATATCCCCATGTCTCCCTGGAGAAGTAGAGAGTTCTTTCAAATATATGCAATTTAACGGCACATGAAACTTGTGGTCTTTGTATATAATATTCTTTTCTTTCCTACTGTTTGACGCAGCTCTTTTGTTTTTGCCTTAATATTAAACATCTTTTCACCAAGGATTTTTAAAAGTTGCTTTTATATTATGATTTATTTAAAAATAATCAAGTGTATTGTCTTTTCTTCAATTGCTTTGATTGCTTATGCAAATCAAATTCATTCTGGGGTGTATGTATCATGAAGAACACTGACTATCCATGTCTGTCAAGATAATGCAAGTCAACAGATTTTGTCTGTCACCGTCTTCCCAAGAGTTTTATTTCAGTGGGTAACACTAGATAAAATTGAAAGATAAATGGATTCCTCATTCTTAATTCTTAAGAAACTTCCCCTGTTAATATCAGAGAAGAAAAAGGAATCACAGGCTTAAGAGTGACTTATATAATATTTTACCATTATGTGTCTCAACCAGTAGATTATGGGTGGCATTAATCTGGATTCACTGTAGCATTTCCAACTGTTTCCTTTTCCTCCTTCATGTTAATCCAAGGAGATAAAAAGGCCAAACTAATTAAAAATTAAATTGGATGAGAAGAACTTATTTCCTGGCTAAGAAATGTTCAGTTGCAACTCTGAGTAAATTTTTACGGATGAGAAGTAAATCCTTATGAATAGGTCTCATAATGGAAACACTAGAATTCTCAAATAAAAATACTCCGGTGGAAACTGTCATAAATGTGTGCAATGACTGTGTTGGAAATGTACTTTTTAATCCAGGGAGTTACCATTTAATTAGTTGTTTATAATGATTTGGGGAAATACTTTTGAAAGATGAAACTCTCTCCTTCCTTCTTTCCTACATCCAAACGTAAGCATGATGTTTGCCAATTTATCATAAAGAATGATCTCCAAAGTAGCGTTTTCTCCCAGAGCAAATGTAAACCATAATTTTCTTATGTTTAAATAGTTTTTGGTTTTCATATTTTTAGTGTCAAAAGACTCCAGCAAAACCATCTGAATAGGGAAATGTTTTTTGATCAGACTTTACAATCTTAAGCAGATACTCGTGAGGCATCAAAATATATAAATATGGTTGAACAGTCTTTTTGAAAGATATATCTCTTACCTCATGAGAATTCTGTGTGACTTCTCACCCTGCTCTGAAAAACAAAACAAAAACAACTTGATCTTTAAAAGAGAGCAAAGATGAAAGAATAAAAAATATTCTACATTCTCTAACAGGATTTCAAGCATTAGCATTTGATATTCAAGCACAATTCTAACTCTCCCTGTTCTGATTCTTTAAAAAGAAATTTGTTAAATATAATACATTAGAATTTAATGTATAATGTAAAAAAAAAAAAAAAATAGCCCTCTGGTGCGGACTGAAGGTAAACCAGGGAAGCTGGGTCTTGAAGAGGGAAGACAATGATTTTTGTCTTTGTGGCTGTGTAAGGAATTCTTGCACCTGAAAATCTGCAAGAAAAATATCCCATACCATGTGAAGCATGTCTTGGCATGAATTTTTAAAAATGCACAGATGCAGAGTGTGCAAATGCTGAGGGTTTCCGAGCAGTGGGATGCTGTTTTTTGTACAGACTGAGATAGACGCCCCGGGTGGAGGGAGGGACACTCTCAAGAGCAGCAAAAGCGGAATTGCGGAGGGAAGAGATGCCAGTCTGGGGGGCAGGTTGCCGCGGCTGTCTCCCATGAGCTGAGTTCAAGGGTGAGGTGAAACTCGCTCCCCCAGAAGGAAATGCCCAGGCTCCATTCAGGATGTGGAGTCAGGCCTCAGGAGCAGGACAGCATCGGCATAGACATTTGGCTTTGGGAATCAACCACACTTAAGCAACGGATCTCTGGGTTGGGGGAGGGACTTAATTTAGGCTGAATGTCCAAGAAAGAATTCTTTTATTTTAAAATTTTTGAGAAGGGATTATATTGGGAGAAAAATATTGAAAATATGACTTCTTCCTGCATGGTTGATAGGCAAACAGGTTTTTTTCTATTTGATGTGGTTTCAGTCCCTTTTGGAAAACATTTCTAGGAAAAAAAGATGCGAAGGAGAAAATCAGCAAAATGAATATAACAGTGTGTAAAATGACTAAAATGATCCTCTTTGGATTTATTCTACAGTAAGGATATATTCCTAGACAAAATTATTATTAAACTGTACTGACTTGAAAGTCAGTTATTCCTTGGTGAGCAAAGATTGAATATGTCTTTCCTTTGACTTTATAACAATAGCTTACATTTGGAAATAGTTTCGTAATTCAGTAATTGGTTTCCCGTGTACTGCCCATATACTGTCTGTAGTATTTTCATTACAAGAACAGTATGAGGAGCAGGAAGATGTTACTTTCCTCCATGAGGACCTTGGGTCAACTTTGCAAACAGCACCTTTCAGATTCAAAGAAGGGAGAAATGAGAGACAAGCCTCCAAAGATATATAAGAACTAGATCATGCAAGTTCCCCAAAACACTGACAATGTTTAACTATTGACAAGAAGAATGTCATAGGAAAGAGCACATCTACCCATGAAGAAAAGCAAGTTAGTCATAGCAAGGCTAAAATTCATATTCACCTTTTTTTTTTTTTTTTTTTGTCTTTCAGAGGAAAAATGAGTCTATTCTGGTAAGATGCTAGGTCACTATGATAAAGCTCGTCCAGCATTTAAATAAATAAGTAGTGGATTTGGCGTGCATACACAACTCTTGAAAGTGACAGTACATACTCTGTTGATGGTGTGCTTCTTTGAATATGAGACCATCAGAAAATTACAAGAAGCCTCTTTTCCCCAGCAAAACCACTATAGCAATTAATATGTATTTTATCAACATCATAGCACTGTTCTGACTCAGGTTTCTGCCGTGTCATTATCCAGAGTCAGTATGAACAATGGAGTAATTTATTGCAGGATTTGAAATGACGTCCTATTGAGGGAAAATTCTATAGCATATCTTGCCACAGAGTGATGGCCCAGATTGTTGCAAAGTCCTTGACGTGCCTTTTAAGGATGAGTCCAATACACAGGGCAACTTCCCTGTAGGTCCACAAGGCTGGCCTGATTTCTGTGACTTCTGAAGCTTTTGGCGCTGCTTTGTCTGTATTTTTCCTCAGTGACTGGAATAGTGAGGGAGAGGAGGAGAGAGGATAAATGAGAAGTACCTTCAACCACACAGCTTTTCTTTGGCAACATTGAATGACTCACAGAACCCACAGCGTGGGAATCAAATGGAGATATCACATCTTTCTCTCTCTTCCAGCTGCCTCCCGGAGGCACAACAGAGAATATCCTTCAGTTTGCTCCTCCCTGACCGTCAGTCCTGCTTACACGTGTGGCACTGGCTGTTCATCTAATGCTGTAGGGAAAAGAAATAAAAATCCAGCTTTAAAAGAAATAAGGAGACTGGAAAGGGAGGTAGCATGAAATACCTGAAGGCCTTTCTCTAGCTCTTTCTATCCATACAGATGTGTGCATTCATTCATTTATCCACTGATTTCCTTAAAAAATATTTAGTGAGTGTCTAGCATGTTCCAAGCATTATGTTTGATGCCAGCCAAAAAATGAGGACAGATATGGTCCTAGACTTATGCCTCAGTCATATAGTCTCAGGATTTGGACGAGGATACGCGGTCATCAAGTCCACGAAGACATAACAGCACGGATTGTGACAAGAGCCACGCAGGAAACCCGCCGGGCTGTGACCGGGAACGATGGGGCTGAGGAGTGGGGCCTGGCCGAAGGCAGTCGAGTGGCCTGGGGGCTCTCTCTGAGGAAATGGAGATTAAGCAGAGATCTGAAGAGGGAGGAGGAAGAGAGGCAAAGCGGGGCAAGTGGCCTTCCAGCAGGGAAAACACAAAAGATGCCGAAAGAGCTTAGCCTGCAGACTCAGGGGAGGGACCCAGAACACAGCACAGAGCTACACGGTGGTCAGATCACTGCATGGTCTTGGAGGTGAGACCTCAGGAGTGATTGCCAGGGCAGTGAGAAGAGAGAGGGCAGTGAAGGCTTGAGAGCAGGGAGTGATGAGGTTTGGGTCAGGAGCCCTGCCCGCCGTGTGTGCAGATGGATGTCGCTGGGGCCAGAATGTAAGTGGTGGCCGAGGGGAGGGTGGCTTGCCTAAGGCTGGCAGTGGGAATGGTGGGAAGGAACAGCTTGGAGATAGTTCAGACGTTCCTTGCAGGTATGATTGATGACAGGTAAGAATAGCAGTCTATTTGCTGGCAGAGCCAAAGTTGGAATATGGTTGCGAGATCATCTGCCCAAGAATTCAATTTATTTAGGAGACGACTCAGGGAGTTTATATAACGTGCGTACCTCTCACATCTAAAGAGTGACAGTCTCTAAACCAAGTCTTCTTACCGTGGTCTTTTTCCAACAACGCCGCCCTACAAAATGGATCTTCAGGTAAACAGAGAGACGCCAATACTGTGCACACGGCTATCTCTTGAATTATTTATGAGTTCTGTGTTAATTAATGTTGATCAATTAATTAAAATAAATGTAAATTAATTCAAAACAGATCATTCATGGCTTGTTCAAATATTATGAAAGAAAAGTAATTTACCACTAGCAAAGAAAATCACGATGCCCTTGATTCTGTACAGTACGTGGAAGAAAGCTCCTCGTGCCAAACGCGGCTCACTGTTGCTCCACGTTTCCATTCCGTTCCATCTTGCTGTCCGAGGCTGACAGCTCCCGCCGGGCGCTCACCTGGAGCGGGGCAGGGAGGAGGAAGACGGAAGGACCTTCCCAGCAAGTGTCCGGCCAGCACAGTGCGGACAGTGGGCTGCATGCGGGAGTGTGCTGAGAAAGCAGCGGAGGAGAGAGACGAGCTCCTTGCTTAGAGCCAGAAAGCCTTTGATCAAGGATCATTCACTGGTCGCACAAGACCCTCTTTGAAGAAATGTTTATATCCTCCTCTGAGCTGGGAGTGTCCGCCACGAAATGGACTCTTGAGGCCAACTTGAACTATTTTAAGAAGTTGGGTTGAGTGACTAAATGTTCCATTTGTCCAAGGGCTTCAAAAGTCAGAGGTTTTTCAAGAGTGGTGCTAATGGGAAGATGAGATTTCTCAGACCTCTGGAGTCAGCAGGCTCCTCCACGCGTGCCCATCAGGGAGCTTGGTTTGATTTGCTCCAGGGCTTCTGCCAGGGTCTCGGGGAGAGTCGCAGGTGGGGCATCCCGCGTGGCAAGGAAGGGACCCGCTCTCGGCCAACCCGGCTAACTGATGCCCCTCAGCACTTCACTTTCAGGGATTTCACATTGCCAATCTCGGTACCACCTGTGACGTGGATGTCCCCGTTTGGCAGGCAAAGAAGCAGAATGTTAGAATCATTACATGACTTTTATAGGACCTGACATTCAGTAACAGTAAGGACATGCGTGCCAGCTTTGCACACAACAATAAATAGACGCCTACTGCATGCCAGGCAGGGTGAAGGACTCTTCTTACGTTAGTCATGAAATCCTCACAACAGCCAACCAGCTGAGTCTCATTAATAGCACACTGCATGGGGAGAAACTGAGGCATGCACAGGCTCAGTAGCGTGCTTGTGGTTGCGGAGCTAGCAAGTGGCTCAGCCGGGAGCTGAAGAGAATCCCTGTTCTTTTTTTTTTTTTTTTTTAAAGATTTATTTATTTATTTTGAGAGAGCGAGAATGAGAGAGAGAGAGAGAGAGAGTACATGAGTGGGGGAGGGTCAGAGGGAGAAGCAGACTCCCTGCTGAGCAGGGAGCCTGATGCGGGACTCGATCCTGGGACCCTGGGATTATGACCTGAGCCGAAGGCAGTCGCTTAACCAACTGAGCCACCCAGGCGCCCGAGAATCCATGTTCTTATCCAGTAGGCTTCGCTACACTTACTCAAACAGCAGGTAATTATTTCTAACCAGTATCTAGCGTTCCAGGTTTCTCCATGATCTCATCCCAGTGTGTAGGAGACACTGTCACTGTGGGGTGACCAGCCAGGACACCAATGGCGCTTTTCAGTTAGGATGGTCTTCACATCCCATGTGAGGTTATGATGACTATGTTTTGGCCGTGCGGACAGCATATTTCAATCAACCGTAGAATACCAGAGCTGGAAGAACATCGAGGCGGCAGGGGACATGTTAACTTTGATTTTGGTGCAAGCAGTTTAAGTTTAAACGGATTAAGCAATGTGTTTAAAATGGAGAGCAAGTGCCAGGGACAGGAATCTGAGGTGCAAACCCAGGTGCTCTGACCTCTGACCCTGCTTTGTCTGATCCCACGCCCTCTAGCCTTGTGCTATACATAGGGAAAAAAACAAAAGGGAAATCAGGAGTGTTTGGTAAAATACCATGATCCTATAGAGGAGGGATGGTATTGGAGTAACATTATAGTGTAATTAAACTCTGAGGAAATCGGGTTGGCCCCAGAAAGGTACCCTGAAAATTTATTTTGCTACCATTTCTGTTGATGCTTAAGCTTCAAGGTAAAAGGTACATCAGATCTCCTTTTTTGCCATAACAAATATACATTGTTGTAGTTTGTGTCCTCCCTGCAAGGATTCATAACAAAGCTGCCCATTGTTTAGAAATAAATATTCAGTTTCTGTATATAAACAGATTTTCTCTCTTACTGAGAGGATTATAACCTATAGTTCCACTCTTAGTCATAGATTATGTATTCATCACTAATTGAATGGATTTAGATTGATGGTTTTATATCTGGTGAAATAAAGGGCCATCTATGAAGAATTTGTGTGTTGAGTACAAGTCGTGGTAGGTAAACAAGAGGGGGAGGGGGGGGGGGGGGCGGGGGGCATGGTCTCCTGGCGGTTCACCAGCAGAGGAAGATTTGGGAAAGACAGAGTTTCTATTAACCATTCTGAGACATATTTCCTATGTTATGATGCCTTCCGACACTCCCTTTCCTTTTGCATTCAGTCTAAAAAAAATAGGTGAAGCAAAGGATATCTTTAGACAAAGCACTTCTTCTTTGAATAAAGTCTAAACACTTTAAATTCTGAAATTGTGTGCTAACCAAAAAAAAAAAAGTCTGATTTATAGTCTCGCAGAATTCTTAAAAATGTGCTCTGACACAGAAATGGACACAGAAATTTCCACTTGGGCTGAGGTTGTTTTTTCGTGTATTTTCTAGAGAACATGGGATTGTTAAGAGCCCGGGTGGTCTCAGGAAAGAGCCCTTATCTTTGTAGATTTCAGTCTCCTCCTGTGTAAGCAGATGGTAATAGATGAGCACTTACTAAATACGTTCCCTGAAGGGGTGAAGTCCTTTAATCTAACCATTATTATTGTTATCTCTGCTTTATAGGTGAGAGAAACTGGGAGAGAAATAAAGTAGCCTGTCCCAGGTCTTATCCGCAGTAAATGGTCCCCGTGACCTGGGAACCAGGGAGGTCGGGTGCTCGGAAGCACAATCCACCAGCTCCTCAGAAGGTTAGGAGGAAGAACTGAAACAGTGTGTGGAAACACCCAGCCACATGCCTGGTTTCCTTATTGCTCATCCAAATATTTGAAAATAAGTATGACACTTGTCAGTAACCTGTTTGATGCCTATTTTCCTGTCATACTGTTAACATCATAAGGTTAGAGCACCATCCCCCTGCTGGGAGTGCAGTTGGAACCCAAGAAATAATTACTGTGTGAATGAATGGAAGTCTCATTATCTTGAAGTGGTTGTTTTAATATATTATTTAATTTCCACCTACTGCAGGCACTATTTCTATTCAATATTTTCATAGAGACCATTTGAAATGGTTTACTAGGGCTGCCATCACAAAGTACCAGAGACATGGTGGGTGAAACGACAGAAATTTTTTTTCTCATAGTTCTGGGAACCAGAAGTCCAAGATCAAGGTGTTGGCAGGGTTAGTGAGGCCTCGAGGGAGGCCTGTCCTCTCGACTTATAGCTGGCCACCTTCAGCTTCTGTCTTCGCATGGTCTTCCCTGTGTGTGTGTCTGTGTCCTAATTTCCTTGTCTCATAAGGACACCAGTCATAATGGATTCCTACCCTATTGACCTCATTTTAACCTAATTACTGCTTTACAGGCCTGTCTCCAAATACAGTCACATTCTGAGGTACTGAGGGTCACGGCTTCAGCATATGGATTTGCGGGGAGACACATTCAGCCCGTAAAATCATTAACGCTTCATTTCAATTTAGAGTGACTCCTAAGTTACATTTCTAGCAACAAAAATTAACCAGATTTGCCTTAACAGAGCTCTCAAATTCAGAAACTTAGAACTCTCCTGACTCCTTTGGCCGCCATGATGCCTGCCTCCTGGACATCTGCTCACGAACATTCTCCCCAGGGCGCTTTCCTCTGGCTTCATGAGGAACTTGTTCCTGAAGTCCTCTGCTACTGTTCTTTCCCCTCATTCTTCCTGGGAAAACACATACGTCTGTGTATGTCAACAGCTCCCGGATTTGTATCTTAAACCCCAGTCTCTCTCCTGAGCTCTAGAATAGTGTGTCCAACTGTTCATTATCTCTGTTCATCCAACGTGTCTTACTAAACTCATGGGCTTCCTCCCCAAATCAGCTTTTAATGCTCTCTTACAATAAATGTCACTAACTTATCCAAACCAGAAATTTGTTATAGGTTGAATTGTATCCCCCCCCCCCACAAAATATATGTTGAAGTCCTAAGTACTTGTGAATGTGGCCTTATGTGGAAATAGGGATCTAATCAAGCTAAGACAAGGTCATTCAGGTGAGCCCTAAACCAATATGGCCAGCAGCCTTGGAAGAAGAGAAAGCTACCATGTGAGGACACAGACGTACCCAGAAAGCCATGTGATGACAGGCAGAGCATGGAGGGTGCAGACGCCAGTGACACCAGAAGCTGGGAGGGAGACGTGGAGTGTCTCCGTAGAGCCTTCCAGAGAGCATGACCCTGCCAACACCTCCGTCTTGGGCTTCAGTCTCCAGAGGTGTGAGAGAATGCATGTTGTTTGAAGCCCCCCAGTCTGTGGTCCTTTGTCACACTAGCCCCAGGGAACTGACACAATGCTCAATCTAAAATCATTTTTTCTCTTTCCTTTTGCCTTCTGCACTCAATCAATCCCTTTGTCCTCTATTATTTATCCTGCAAGTTCTCAAATGCATCTCCTCCTTCCGTTCCAACACCACTGTCCTAGCTCAGGTCTTCATGACTTCTCCTGAATATTGCATGTCCCTTGTTTCTCTTTCTATAATCTTGCCCCATTTAAATCTGTCCTCTGTACAGCTGTTATCATAATCTACTAAAACATCTCTGTGTAAAGCTCCCCCTTTCTTAAAATCCTGTATTATTCTGTGGCTTATCTTCCGGTAGATGATAAAGTCCAAGTTTCTTGCAATGACTTACAAGGCCCCGTTTCTCTGATTGTTGGGTTTCATTCCCACTGCCTGCCCAGCAATTTACAAGAACAGCAAATTGCTGATATTCTGCCCACACAAAAGCACATCGGTCCATGACTCTCTATTGTTGCTCTTATACCATCTGTCTGGAAAGCCCTTTCCTTCTTGATTCCCTGAGCTAAAATCCACTCATCATCCCAGATTCAGCTCAGGATCAGTCCCCTGCATGAAGGCACCTTGAACTTGCCCACATCTGGCCATACGTGTTCCTACAGCTCTTTCTATTGCGATGTTGTCCCGGTCCCATCCCCCAGTGGACTGAGAGCTCCCTGGTGGCCTGAGCCATTCTCACCCCCCTGCAGAGCTGACAGGGCTCAATGCAACTATGTGTACCTGAACCGTCTCCTTACCGGCGCACAAATAAAATTTAAAAATTATTTTATTTTTTAAGATTTTATTTATTTATTTGATAGAGAGAGAGAGAGTGAGAGAGGGAACACAAGCAGGGGGAGTGGGAGAGGGAGAAGCAGGCTTCCCGCAGAGCAGGGAGCCCGACGTGGGGCTCAATCCCAGGACCGACCCCGAGATCATGACCTGAGCCGAAGGCAGACGCTTAATGACTGAGCCACCCAGGCGCCCCAAGCTGTCCATTTTAGAAAAAAGCCACGACACCCATGTCCTTCTCATCCCTCAAACAGCACTGACTGGGTGGACACTACTGAAAGTGTCCATCACCTGATTCTGGTTGGAAGATGAGGTTTTAGGAGCTAAATGACTCGTCTAAGGCCACGAGGTTGGTAAGTGGTGATTTCAAACCCTAGACATGTCACACGGCACCATGCTGTCTCTATGTTTTATAATTTTGACACTTGCAACAAATTACATTTACTTAACAGACAGTATCCCTCTTGTACGAAGTCCAGCTCCATCTGGAAAAGAAATCTTATTTTACACTATTAGCCTAGACTTTTTATAATCTTCCTGAATAGAGATAATAAATGTGTTCACCCTGTGTATGTGTCTCCTATGGGAGATTCTACTCCCACATGTGTGTGTGTGGTGGGGGGGGGTGGCTCCTGGATTTATATCTTAAACTCCATTTTCCCTCCAGAACTCTAGACCAGTGTGTCCAGCCGTCTTTTAGCTGTTTTTCTTCCAGTATGATACACATATATGTGTATATATATATATTTATTGTATATTGGTCACGTATATCATTATTTATGAATCATATGCATATCTTCCGGGGATATACTTGAGACAACCACAGCAATGTTAAGACAATGAATATTTCTAAATATTTTTATACTTTTCTTCATACTTAGAACTTTAACATTCTACATCCCCATAGTCTAAATGTGTGTTCTAGAACTCACTATCAACAGAGTTTAACTTTCTTTATACCTATCTCCACCTTTTATTATTATATATTTCTAGTTCTGCAATTCCAAATTAATTGAGTTGCTAGTTGAAATTACTTATAATGTACAACTTCTATATTTTCTGTGTGTTTATAATACTTTCTCATAAAATAATCAAGGACAGAAAAATAATAGAGTGAGGAATATTATATAATATGTCCTAGGAATGTAATTGGTCAATTATATTGGTCGAATATAATTAAACCACTGGAGAGGAGATTTGCGTTTATGTTCCACTAATTTGATGTGTAACGTTGAGAAACACACGCCTTCATGTCTGTGTTCCAGTTTTCAGAGTGAGAATATTCCTCCCCTAGGCTGGGAGTTTACGGTTCTGCTCTCTCTGGGCTGTGCCAGGTAGAGGAACCATCCTTTCCTTCTTCCACATCCTGGCAAGAGCCTCACACATTATTGGACGAGACTGACCTCCAGTCAAATGCAGGTCCCCTGGAACATTTGAAATGCACTTCTCTGCAGAAAAAGTGGAGGCTTTCTGCTTTGCAAGCCTGAGAGACTGTGGTACTTCATTGGACCTTTATCCCCATCCCGTCCCCCTTCTCTGTGTCCTTCTGCAGACGGCACGTCTGACATTAGACAAAATGCCGTGACCTGGTGCAAACCGCAGCACGAAACAGAGAACACCCAACAGTAGCAGGCCGTGGGGACTCCAGTCCTTGTCACCGTCAGCCTTCCCGTTATCTCTGGCAGATGGGCTGGGGGCGGAGCTCCGAGGAGGAGGAGGAGGTAGCAGACGTGGGTACCGCAGTCATGTGCTCCCGAGCACGGTTAGGAGATAGTGAGTGATGAAATTCATGTATGAGTCATGTGCTTTTCTTTTGGAATATTTTCTCTTTGTAAAATGACATCATTCTGCATGATAATATTTACAAGTGTGGAAAACTCCTGCACATGCCTTCAAAATGTGGAAGACAGTAATAATAACTGATGCGTTTCAGAGAGGAGACCCACACTAAGTATTAAGTGAACCGAATAGAATAATATCAATCTCTATAATTCATGTAATTCTGTCACGATCCTTTGAAAAACATTTGATTAAAAGTGTTCTTGGAAGTGATGTTTCTTTGGATTATAAAAACATTACTTAGCACTGGGTGCAATGACTTTTTTTTAAAAGTCTGCTTTTAAAAACTCGGATTATTTTTATGTTACTGTTTAGGCAGCCAAAATTTTTGATAGGTGGAATTATTAGTAAATATATAACAACTAACTACTTTCAGGGATCATTTGAATAATAGGAAGGTGGTACCCTTCATTAGTAAATATTACTTGTTTTATTGATTTGTAATAAGATTTCTAATAAGTTATAAAATGATTAATGGTGTCATGGTACATTAGTCCATTAAAGTAGTTAAGGTCAGAATTCTATAGAAAAAGAATGTGAAAAAGAAAAGGTGGCTGTTTGTGGAGAGTTTCGACCTTCCATTTCGGAAGAAGGCTGCGTGGAGATAATTTGATGTGAGGATCATCAGGATGAAGGAAGTCGAGAGGAAGAGGAGAGGCTGTACTGATGCTTGTTAGCATTCGAGAAAGCAGAGCATTAGGATTGTCATGTCATCAAGTCTGTCTGATGTCTAAGGAGGGGATTCTGGGTGTCAGTCAGTCAAACGAATTACCAAAAATAGACATGTCATAGACCAGTTCTTAGGAATAACCATGTTGGAAGGCATTTCAAAAGTGTCAAGTTTGGGGCGCCTGGGTGGCTCAGTCATTAAGCGTCTGCCTTCGGCTCAGGTCATGATCTCCAGGGTCCTGGGATCGAGCCCCACGTCGGGCTTTCTGCTCAGCCGGGAGCCTGCTTCTCCCTCTCCCACTCCTCCTGCTTGTGCTCTCTCTCTCTCTCTTTCAAACAAATAAATAAAATCTTTTAAAAAATTGTCAAGTAAAAGAGTAGCAAAGCTTTAATATCTTTTTTTTTACTGAGCTCATACCTGGATACAGCAGTGGGGCCTCAGGGGAAGTCACCTGAGGTTGCTCTTGGCCAGGCCAAATAGCCCTTGGTGAAGGAGAACAGCTGATCTTGGAGGAGCCTGTTCTGCCCCTTTTCCACATGACCCAGTACGCTGCTGAGCGCAGGGTCGGCTGACAGAACCTCTCAGGCCTGCCGGGCTGGCTGTCCAGCCTGTCTTTGATGTTTATAAAAATGGCATCCTCATTAAAGCGGAGAACACAGACTCCTGCCCTCTCAAGGACACGTTCCCCCCTTGTGAGAGGGTAATCAGGTCACGGTTGGCACAGACTCCCCGCACAGGTGGTGTTGGCTCGCATCTGAAGACGCAGGCTCAGCCAGTCACCCGGTTTCCCTAGCAAGAGGGGGCTCACCGAGGCTCTGGGGAAAGTCCTCTTTGCCGTTTGATTTCAACCAGACGCAAATTTTCTTTGTTTAAAGATACAAGGAGCAAAGAGAGAGAGTGTTTGGGAGAGGATGTTGATTTATCGCTCTTTAAAAATGGAACATACAAAAATCTCCACTGAACTGTGCTGGTTCCATTTAAAATATAACATTGGCCCTAATATCTAACTTCTCTTTGGAGACTTGGAGTCCTGGAAACCATAGTTGGTACGGTTGGAAAACTAAAGATTTTTCAGCGGTATTCTTCTTTATTTCTATTACTGTTCTATTTCTCATATAATTTTTACAATAATGCAGTAATTCGAATAGCAATGTAACAAAAGGAATGTAGTGATTGGACACAATAATAGTACTTATCATCTAGGACTCTTATTCTTTGTCATTTCATGAATATACTGTACATTTTCCTAATCAGGGTATCTTTGTTCATTTAGTTTGAGAATGAATAACAACTTTAAAAAGTGATTTGTTAGCTGTCTTATGCATACTTTATTAATTATACTCCTTCCAATTATGATTATTTGACTCACTTTTGCATTTGGAATAACTTTACAGTCAATTTTCCATTGACTTTAAAAAAGGCATGCATTTAATATATGTTAAGAAAAAAAAAAGAAGGAGAAGAAGGTAGCGGGAGGGGAAGAATGAAGCGGGGGAAATCGGAGGGGTAGACGAACCATGAGAGACGATGGACTCTGAAAAACAAACAGGGTTCTAGAGGGGAGGGGGGTGGGAGGATGGGTTAGCCTGGTGGTGGGTACTGAGGAGGGCACATTCTGCATGGAGCACTGGGTGTTATGCACAAACAATGAATCATGGAACACTTCATCTAAAACTAATGATGTAATGTATGGGGATTAACATAAGAATAAAAAAAAAAAGAAAAAAAAAGGCATGCATTTTTAAATAGCAAATAATTTTTAGATAAAGACTTTCAAGAAAAAAGACGCAGAAGAAATTATTCTTTCCTTGGGTACATGGTGGGATGCAAAAGTCATTTGTAGAATGAAGGCTAGGTTTCTATAATTACATTTCAATAATAAAATATTTTTAAAGGTAAGGGGATAAAATTATTGTTCACTTCATTATTTGATCATTTATATTGGGAACAAATAGCACTTTGTGTGTTATTTAAATCTCTCCCTCCCTCTCTCTCTCTCTCTGGCCTTGTGTGGTAAATGTAGTTGTTCAGGCACCGAATTCAATTTGGCTGGTATTGATTGTTGTTCTGCTCTTCCTGCCTAAGATCTGCTTATGTAACATGCAGCAGAGCCAGACAGAAATACGCCTTCGTAACTCTGTAAGCAAACCACTGACGGGTATTTTTGTCCTTTTTTATGCTCCCAAATTTTGCCTGTGATTGTCTGTTGGGGATGTTTTCCACTCAGATATCTATTTCAATACCCAAAAAGGTCCTTTAACTCAAGCTCTCCTGAAGATCAAAGTGGGTTGAGGATGAGCCGAGCCACACTCTGGGCTGGGAAGGCTGCACCTGTGTGCCTTCTACGTGGTGGGTTGTTTTCAGATACAGCGAACTAGAGATGCTTCTTGTTTTAACTTGTGATCCTTTCTCCCTAGAAGAAGTTGATTCCACTCATTGGAGATGACTCTGAATCCCTGCCCCTGTAGTCTTTGGCTTCTGTCCTGCCTTGGTCACTGTATCTCACCTCCCCCCCCGCCCTCCGGGGCCCATCCTGCCATGTCTCTTCCTGGGCCGTGCAATCTTAGGCTATGACTGTCTTTAGATTTGCATTGCTCAAATTTCAGAATTAAAGTACATCACTTTTCAACTTAACTATTTTCGTTGTTTTATTATCAATTCTCAATGGCATAGAACCAAAAAGCTTCCCTTTGAACTTAAAACAGTCTCCAAAAGAGAAGCAGTGTATTGAACAAGAAGAACGTGGATTCAGAAACTAGTCTCTTTGAGCTCCAAGTATTGCTCCAATACCAACCACCTGTGTATGTGATCTTAGGCAGTTACTTAATTTCTCTGTGTCTCAATTCTTTCCCCTGTAAAGATGGAGCTATGACAGTACCTATTGCTTGGAGTTATTTGGAGGATGACATGAGTCTCCTCATACCAAGTATCTAGAATGATAATTTAAAAGGAGCAAGTGCTCAAAAAATGTAGGCTCTTTCTATTGTTTGTTTTATTAGCTTTTCCAGGAGCTATGTACAAAATCTTTTTGCATGGGGTTTTAGCTCTCTGTCTCTCTGAGTGTTCTGCATCTAGCCCAAACAAGTGCCCTCATCATTTCAGCCTAGATCACTAGGGAAGTGAGGAACATTATTAAAATCATGAAATTTCCTACATTTTAAGTACACATCTAGCATGTGAGCCTATCAAATTGTAGATATTGTGAAGAAGAGCCCCTTTGTGTCTCTTCTGTAAGGATTATGGTTAGGACGATGCGTTCAGTTGATTTCAGGGTCTGTCATTTGTGCTAAGTGAAAGAGCATAGAAGCTTAGAGATGGAAGGTATCTGTGAGATCCCATCTTTGTTTCCCTGTTCTCCCACAGTTGAGCTATTTTGTACTCGCTATAATGTCGAAGATGAGGTAGATATCAAGATGACTACGCTTTGGGATAGCCTTTCCTTTACCGGATAGTCTCCCTGATTAGCTCCATTGTTCCCCTTATTTGGAACTCTCCGTTTGTTCATCTTCTGATGTGGATGCCAGGCACCGTGGTAGGAATAATAGGGCATGCCCTTCCCCACCTAATTACCTTGGCTTTATTTCCAAGGGCTTATGTAAATGGTGACTACGAAGGAGGAAATGACCATGATTTGTAGGACTGACGTCCTTGTCTCTCCATTCTTCCCAGACCTTATTTGTAAATGTTTAAATTTAGATCAAAGTGCTTGATCAAGCTTGCTCATTATAAGTGCCCCAACTTTCATAGCTGCCCTGACACACTTCTTTACACCCAGCCATTTTGAACTCTATTATTGGAAAATAAAAGGAAATAGATTAAAATTGTTTAAAAATGTTGGACTACTTTCCCATGAAATGAAACATCAGAACTTCTCTGCTGCAAAGGATGCTGTCTGCAGTCACCAGTTAAGCATGACATTTAAAAGATTTTTGAAGGGCAGCTAATATTTTCAGTTCTCCTTCCTTTGACCTTGATGCCATATCCCATGGTTTGGGGTTGCTCTTCAAATGCACAAATCCATTTAGTATTCAAAATTACAGAAATTAACAGTTCTCTTTTGAGGGCAAAGGAATTTTTGCACAGCTCAAAAACTGCCTTTTTGTGTATCATAGTCAGAAAGCCTTAATGAAGAGCTACCATTAAGACCAAATTGTAGTTGATTAATAGCAATGCTGAGAAGCAAAAAGGTGAAAAATACGGGGCATGCATTTTTGTGTGTGTGTGGAGCTCTTCCATGTAAAGGAAATTCTAGTCTGAAATTAAGGCAACTTCCAATATGCACAATTCTTCACAACATAGGGGGAAAAACCACAGATTATATGAACCATTTAGAGAGCCACCATCTGGAAGACTTTACTCTCTAAGGAATTTTACCAACGTAACATTTAAAATCATTAATATTGTAGAAGACATTTGAGATAACATAGACAAAAATATGCAAATAAATGAGGAGATGTGAAGCTTTTTGTGTAAGGATTTGTAGGTCATTTGTATGTGGATGGTCTTGTCCCTTCTTTACCCTGTCCTGGGCACACATTTGTATAAAACCTGTATTTGCCAATTTTCCATTCCAAATACATGCTACTGAGCTTCCATTTGGTAATTTGCAAACCCGTGAATACACAGCCATCACTGGTTTGTTGACATCTAAGACACCCCCAGGATCCTTGTTCTCTACTGCCAGACCGTTTGGCTGGCTGGCTTTCTCTTTTACCTTCTCTTATCTGGCTCTTTCTTGGGTTTTCTTTCATTTTTCCATATCTTGTCTTCTTTGTATTCCTCACAATACCTGCTAGACAGGCAATAAATATTTATTATCTTGAAGTTTGTAATTTTCCTACTTAATTCTACTGTTCCTTACATATTGAAGGGGGAAAAAAAAAAACCCAAAGAGAAGACAGGTGGTATGGAAGTAAATATAATAAGGCTAATATATTCACACAGAAGAATCTTAAAGGCTTTTCCACCCCAACAGGCAACAAAGGATAAAGTTGCTGACTTATTCTGTGCTTCTAATCCACATGCATAGATATGAAAATCTTTTTGAAATTCAAGGGCATATAGAGATGAAGGAGAGAAGATTTTGTGAGTATAGTTTTTCTTCATGTACAAAATCCAGAGTCTCTAGTTTATTAGATTGAACCATATAAGTATTTTGCTCTGCCCTTACTGCAGAGCAAAATACTTGAATATCAGGAATTTCTTACGGCTCAACCTCCTAAGATTAGCATATGCATGAAATAGTCATTTCAATTCAGAAGTGTTTCTGTCCATGAAGACAGACGTGGCATCTCCGTGTCAAGTTAACTGCACATAGTCAGCAGTGACTCACACACATTATGTCACGATAATTCTGATGGTCTTTCTTCTCAAGGGCAAAAGCATAGGCAAACAGTCTTCTCGGTCATGTGGCCAATCTTCCATCACAGAACGGAACAGTGCTCCTTTGTGTTTCCTTCCTCCTCGCATACACTTGAAGCTTAGCTTGGAATCCGAGGCAAGAATAATCGTTTTGCTGAGACAGCAATGAGAACATAAGTGAACCTGGAAAAGCCCTACCTGGCAAATGAGCTTTCTTGAGCTCTGGGAGACTTTAATTAATGTTAATGGAGAAACCTCCTTCAAAACCCAATTAAGCACTTAAATGTGTTCTTAATGATCTCTGCTCCCTGAGTCAGGGTGTAGAGAAGGGAATTGATTTAACACCAGGAATAAAAATATAAATGTTCATGGGTCCGCTGTGCTGCTTTTTCTGTGGAAGCTTTGCTTTCTCTTGGTAAACAGGCTTTCCTCCAGATTTCTCACGCACCCTGAATCTCCTGTCGACCCCTCGTCCCGCTCTCTTGAACGATGCCGTGCAAAGGTTAGCAGCTGAGCCAAAGGCATTCTTTGATGCATAATAACAGTTATATAAAGCACTTTTAAAATACAAACAGATTTTGAGTACCTAATTATGCTGCAGGTGTTGCTTGTCCCCCAGCGTGAGAAGTGATCCTCACACTCTCTTTATCACAGGGCTGACATAATGAAAACTCCCTGTCCTCAGAGAGAGAATGCCTTTCTCCAGCAGCCCTTCGTCCCCGTCATCATAATTGGTATTGATGTTAGATTAGCATGTATTTCCCATGATGTATTTCCTCATTAAATTTTTTAAAGTGAAATTCAAAATGAATTTGCTCACTTATATTGACTATTACTTCCAAATAGTTGAGTACCTGTGTTTAAAAGATGGCTAATATTTTATCTGACATATCTCTGGCTCTCAAATAGTTTTATGCCAGAAGCTAAAGGCAAGACAATATTAGGAAATACTATAAAACATTCACATAACATAGCTTCTATGAAGCTGGTTGTCTTGAACCGTAGAAGATAATCAATTTTCCGAAGATAATCTTCATAATTAAAATGGAGGGTTTTTCAGGGAGACAAGCAGAAGCATCATCAAGCAAGAGTTTCCAAAATCCTTCAACTTGTATATTACCCTTATATTACTCTCTGTGTTTATGTTGTTCCAAATAACAATACAAATGACTCAAAAGGACCAGATTCTTTTTGACGTATGTTTGAGATGAACTTGACGAAAGAGCGCATTGGATGGGTCAGGTCATTGCTTTGCCTCTCCAGCAGAAGTATACATTTAACTTCTAGGCCTCTTTTCCCTGTGGTGATGCAACACATTTTAATTGCCTGCTTTCCCTTACCTCCCTACTCTCCTGACACTGCGTTCTTCCCTCCCTTCTACCTCTTTGAGTTGCAGGATCTAAGATTATACAAGAGATGTTTAATGATTTGATTTCCCTGAAGACCATTTCAATAGAATTATAGGAGCTTCCTTCATAATTCCATGCTGCCTCATTACCTATATTATATGTGTTTCAAACAGGCTATGATAGATTGGAGCTGCCATTAGCCTTCTTTGAGATTCACCTTCATGGATATCACTGTTTATCTAAATTAACCCAGAATACAAATTGATCAATAATGGTCCCATTCCTCTTACCAATGTATCTGGCATATGCTTCTCACATGATAGATACTCACAAATGTTGGTGGAAGGAGAAAGTCAGTAAAAAGATGCAACCCATTCTTCTACCAGTGTGTGTTACACAGAGAGCTCACATTTTGAAATATGGGTCTTTGCCAACACATACCATTGGCAAATTCTTATTAGATTTGATTTTCCTTACATATATATGATTATTTTATCCTTCCTAAAATCCTATGAGGTTGGTATTACTCATGGAAGCTCAAGTGAATAAGCTAAGTGCAAATAAATGCACTTCTTTAACGTATACCAAGTAAAAATGCCATAGCTCATGTCTTCCCGTGGCTCTTTCTCGTGTGAAGGAATCTATTTCTCCATTATGTATCCTTCTCCATTATATTGTCAATCTCCTCTTGTAAAACTGGCACATATGGGGGAGTGCGTGATTGTTTTAACCATACCTACTTTCTTGTTGATCAAGACATGAAAATCACCAGTACTATGCAATCTTGAATAATGTAATAGAGATATTTCAGAAAAGCAGTTTGCTAGGATTTTAACTTAAGGATAATTACCAAGAATAGTTGATCAGAAGGTCTGAATTCATTCATAATCACTGTTTTGATGTTTAAAAGCCCTCTACAGATATGGTGTTTACCAAACACTTTCCTTAGGAGTTTTACACACCTTGTGTCTTGAACATCTTTAGGAGCTTGCAATAATCAAGCCCATTCAATAAATCTTCATAGATGAGCGAGGCTTAGTGCTAGACATGGAGAACGCTCTGCATTTGTCAGAAAAAAATGTCCTAATGGCAAGTCCAGTAGATGAAAAACTGCCTTAACACTATCATTGTCAAAGGAGAAATTAAGGCAACCACAAGGCAGGTATTATATGATTCCCAAGCAGTGAGAACCGCAGAATTTAGAGGCATCTGTAGTGGCCATCTGAAGGGTAACTGAAGATGGCCATGCTTATTGCCTACAAAAAAATATTGGGGAGATTTGCACACACAAGTGAAGGTCTACGTAAAAGTACACAGTATCTGTTCTGCAAGATGGAAAATATGTGGAAAGGGATTTGGACTTTGACTGAAATAGGAAGAGAGCTGTTGCAGATGGATGGTTGCAGATGGAAAATTCAAGGAATTTTCCACACAGCTCTGATGATGTGTTGAGGTGCTCAGTCTATACTTCTATTTTGTAAAAAACAAAACAAAACAAAACAAAAAACAAAACTCCTGAAATGATAGAACACAAGAGTATCTACCTACAATATACATAGTGACAAATGAACCACATACTGGTGAACAGAAAATATCTTGTCTTCACAGACGCCATGTAACAGAGCGGCTGGGTGGTAGGGTCTGAAAATAGTCTGGGTTTTAAATTCTGGCTTAGCCTGTTCGCTTTGGTCAGGGATTTAAACTTTCTGGGCCTCATTTTTCATACCCACAAGAAAAGGGGGTAGATGTTGCTATTTACCTCAGACGATTGCTGTGAGGATCAAACGAGCTACGACCTGGAATGTTTCTCCCAACTGTTTCTGGCACAGAGGAAACGCTGTGCGTTCGTGTCCACCATCTTTGGCTTGGCTCAACCTGTCAACTTCCTTCTGCTCTTTCAGATTGACAGTGGTTATGAAAAGTCATGAAACGCATGCTAACATTTTTTATTTTTTTAATTGTTTTAAGATTTATGTATTTATTTGAGAGAGAGAGAGCACACACAGAGGGAGAAGGAGAAGCAGGCTCCCTGCTGAGCAGGGATCCCAACGTGAGGCTCGATCCCAGGACCCTGAGATCATGACCTGAGCTGAAGGCAGATGATCAACCGACTGAGTCACTCAGGCGCCCTGGATGTTAACATTTTTTAGACTATAGGTCTAAGAAATACAAGAATCGGGATCTCATATTTTGTTACTCACCCACTTTACGCCACAGCTAATGAGAATCCTTGCTCAGTGGCTTCTTAACACGACAATGATGTGAAAGAAACAGGCTACTGGCTAATTCTCACTATAAAAAAGCACTTCCCATCTAAATGTTTACACGTTCCAATAAATATGTAATTAACATTATTTTGCTCTTGGAATAGAAAATGGAAAAGACATTTTCTAGCTGAATATGATTTTAAATCATAGAGAGTACTGTAAATTTTAATAAATAAAATCAGACTATATATATAAATTTTAATGAATAAAATCAAACTATATATATATATATTTTTATGAGAAAATATATGTTTTAGTTGCCTGGCACAGTGCCTCCCACATACTGAACTCAGGATTGTCTGATTTCTTCACGTGATAATATACATCTTCCCCAGAGTCTTCCCTCCAGTCTGTTCTCTGGGTGCTCAGTGACGTCAGCAGTGACGTGGGTCTAACCCCCAGGCACTCACTGCGGTAAATCATTTTCCTTCTGGCTCACTGACCCTCGAGAGAACAACCTTTATGAAGTGTACTAAGCTCTGTAGAGACTCTTGGAGTCATAGTTCTACCCGGGGGAAAAATGTAAGGAGTGCTCATGGATGTGGAAAGTAAGGTTTTGGGTTTTCTTGTTTGGTTGGTTGTTGTTTTAACCTGTAAGGAACAGCTCAGCTCTAGTTCTAGCACAAGGGTAACAGGCTAGTGGTGTCTTCCCCCTTGATGTGGTAATAAAATCTGGCCCAACATAAAGAAAATGTGTGTGTGTGTGTGTGTGTAGTGAAAGTATGAGAAGATGATGGTACTTTGATTTTATTTTTTAGTATCTCGATGTAATGAAGCCGGATGATAAGTTAACTTTGTTACTGGGGTTTCAGAATAGGTATTTTAAAATGTATTTCGGGAGCGCCTGGGTGGATCCTTTGGTGAAGTAGCTGACTCTTGATCTCAGCTCAGGTCTCCATCTCAGGGTCATTGAGTTCAAGCCCCCTGTTGGGGGAAAAAAAAAAAGTATTCCATTTACACACTTGACTGCCCTCTCTCCACCCCCACCCCCGCTGTTGGCGGTATTTACATTTTAAATGTCCCCTTGAATCTTCTATTGTCTTGTTTGTTTTATTTTGTCTCCATTTGTTCTTGTTGTTTTCCACTGAGAATCACGAAGAATATCAATTTATTTGTTACGGATTCTCTCACTTACATAGTGATAAACTTTTAAGAAGGCCTTATTTGGTTTTTATTTATGTGTTTATGTATTTTATTTTTTCAGTTGTCTTTTCTTAGTTTTAATGATGTCCCAGCTTTATATTTGGCAGCTCTTGTTTGGTTTTTAAACCAAACAATTAGGATTCATGTATTAATCACATTTAAAAAAAATCATTATCAGTTCTAAGCCACAAAACTATCACTGCTGTTGATTTTAGAATGATCTTTAAGGGGCACCTGGGTGGCTCAGCCGGTGAAGGGTCTGCCTTCGGCTCAGGTCATGATCCCAGGGTCCTGGGATCGAGCCCCACTTCGGGCTCCCTGCTCAGCGGGGACCCTGCTTCTCCCTCTCCCACTCCCCCCTGCTTGTGCCCTCTCTCTGTCAAATAAATAAATAAAATCTTAAAAAAGAAAGAAAGAAAGAAAATGATATTTAAGCCCTATTATTTGAAATTGAATAAAACCGATTTATTAAAAGACGAATAATTATTTTAGGGATTATGGCAGTCAGGACAGCAAAGCACTATAAAGAAGCCAACTGTTAGTTTTAAGCTTTCAGGCCTGTCAGGGACACAAACCTCATGAGCTGTTTACCAATCAGCCTTGCTTTGGGCTACAATATATAACTGATACTCAAATATGGAAGCATCATTTGTACATGCAATGATTTATATTTTATTGATTCATATGAACATGCATTCTCAACACAGAACAGTCTTCAAATTCAATATCTAGATGTTCTGATGTAAGTCTACATAATGATATGAAAAAGTACTTTCTTAATTTAATTTAGGCATATTCCAGTACAGTTACAGACTTTCTGTCAGGTTTTACCCTGAAGAGCTGCTCTCTTCATTCTGAACAATATATAATAATCACCTCTGCTCTGAGGCTGCGCCTTCCACTGTTACTAGCAATTTTATTATTATAATGAATTCCATTAATTACAGTTTTCAGTAGTAGTGAATACTGTATTGCCTGAAACAAGGCATTATTCTATATTACAAACATATTTCTGAGATGATGCTAAGCCCTGGGTAAAAGGAGCCCATAGCAGTAAGAGCGGCCAGCCTGCCTACTACTATACCATATCTGTATCTGTGGAAGTGGTGACAAAACGTCTTCTCGTCCTAGAGTCTTATGCTCCTAAGCACAGCATTTGCAGGGTGAGTGGAAAGGGTCTATTAGCCTATATTCATATTCTTGACTCTATGAATAGTATGGCTTATTTTTCTCCAAGACATACACAACATACTTGGAGAGCAGAAAATGCACTATATTTTACTAACCTACCAGATAAGACCGTGAAAGTATGGGACATAAGAACACCCGATTAAAAATTATCTTAGGAAATGTTTTAGGGAGGAATTAAAAAGTCCTACCTTTTAACCTGACTGCCTTAATTTGAATTATGAAGCCATCGTACCTGAGTGAATTTATTTCTATGTTACCCGAGACATCTTAACTTTACCACTCGAAGGCATGTGTTTTCTGATTTCTTAGACAACTACAGGATCTAAAATGTTAACAGAATACATCTTGCTTAATCTCAGTGTTTATTGAGGATCTGCACGAACAGAAAAATTCAGGAAGAAAAATGTTTCCCTCTTCTGCTGTCCCCCCCCAAATTGTTGAAGCAGTTAAGAATGCAAAAAAAAAAAGGAGTTATTAACAATCTACTTTGATTAGACTCAACAAATTATTTAATTTTCACAGGATGCATGCCAATAAATGTAGTATTAGTTGCAGATTTAAGTCTTAGCAGCTAAGTCTGCTAAGTAATACCAATCAGAACAAAGAAATAGTAACTTTTACCACTATCAGGGCTAATTAAAGTCAGCAACATGATGGCTTATCCAGAATTGTATTTATTTATTTATTATTTTTTTAAAAGATTTTATTTATTTATTTGAGAGAGTCAGTGAGAGGGAGAGCTCAAGCAGGGTGGAGGGGCAGAGGGAGAGGGAGAAGCAGACTCCCCGCTGAGCAGGGAGCCCAATGTGGGGCTCGATCCTGGGACTCCAGGATCATGACCGGAGCTGAAGGCAGATACTTAACTGACTGTGCCACCCAGGGGCCCCCCAAAATTATATTTATTCACCCAGCTTCTACTGCTTAGCCTCAAAAGAGTGCATCAGGAGAAATGCATGTCATTCAGTTTCTAGATTAGTAATAGTAATAATTAAGGTCAAGAAAATAAATTCTACTAAATAGAGCAGGAGGGCATCACTTCATCGGCTTATGCCATTTGGGCTCACCTTCAACTTACATATGCATCAACTCATTCATCATTCAGGAAATAATAACCAAGTCCTGCCCAGGCTGGACCTCCCACTGATGGATTATTCATTGATGAATAATGAGGGTAGACCTTTTTTGATTTTATTTTTTTTCTAGTCAGTTAGATAAAATCCATTAAAATATGCTAGGGCAATTCAAGCAAATGCTCAGTTTAAATGTCTGGCCAACATAATTTCACAATTGACATGACTTTTTCCAGTACTTAAAAAGTTTATAATTGCTTTTTTAACTAATTCAGGCTTCTCATAAGGGTATGTACACACCCAGGCCATTCACAAGATGATCCATTGGAACGTGACAGGAAAATAGTAAAATTCTACTCAGAGTTATCATCTAGCCCGTTCTTTGCAATCACTTATGTTTTCTGTCTGTTGTATAATATGCATATTATATAATGGTTCGTGTGTATACTTTATAAATCAATATTTATGTAAGGGAAATATGCTAAAAATTTTTAAACACATGAGTAATACAAATTTTCAGCAAGTACTGTTTAAGATATATACAGTTTAATGTCACTTCTGTATAATGTAATAGTTGAACAAATGTTTATGGGGGAAATAACCAGGGTGGGGTGGGGGGTGGATTTAGGACCAGGACTAGAAACAGAAGCTTCCTATTTGGTGGTAGCCATTAGTTCTAGTGAGAGGCGTTTGTTTTCAGAAATAATTAATAATTAACCAATGCTAGAGTTTCAAGCTGTCAGTAAGACCACAAACGTGATCCTTTGCAGTATTTAAAATCTTTCACTATCAAGTAAACTGCAGAGCAGTTGCTAAAATATCTTACTGAAATACGCAGTAGATCATGAAGTGTAGAAAAAGTTTGAGTCTCCAAAGATTACCCCCAGAGGAGGGGTTTCTCCCAGCTCAGGAACAACTCACAGAAACTCCTAGAGGTCGGCGTTTCCTTACACCTGATGTGGGTGGTGTGCAATAAAACACACATGGGTGATGGGTGGGAGCAGGGGAAAGTGACCCCAATTCTCAGCCTGGCTCTGTTCTTTTCTGCTGTGGGACTTTGGCCAAGTTGCTGAGATTCTCTGAGCCTAAGTCCTCATACTTGTAAAGTTGGAATAATCACACTCCTCCAACATAGCTAATGCATGGAAGACACAGAGCAGGATAACCGATCCTAGTAAATATTTAATTATCTGCTTCCACCCCCCATCTTCCTCCTGCCCTTCGTCCTGCTTCTTTCCTTCCTGTATCACAGGCATGCCGGCCGCTACTCCCTCCCTCTCTTTGACGAGCCATGTCACTCCCTCTCATGGACTCTCCCCTCCTCTGGTCCAAAAACCTCCTCCCCTTCGGTCATCAGTGACTTCTGCTTTCTCCAAATGCAAGAGCCCTGATCAGAACACGCCACCTAGCACGTCTTGTCTAGTCTCCTTTCATTTGACGATATTATTTTTGATGCCAGGAAAAATGTCCTATAATGACATTTTTAACCTGCCCTCCACCCCCTGCTCTCAAGAGTATTCATCTAATGTCACGCCCATAGCCCGCTCTCAATAAATAATTTTGGATTAACAGATAGATGGAATGATACCTTTGAAGCCTCAGTTAGCTTCTTCTGTTTCATGATAAAGGGCTGTAAGTCTGTATCATTAGGATTTTTGGAATTTTGAAGTGTTCACTCTGTGACTTTTTTTTTAAAGATTTTTATTTATTGATTTGAGAGAAAGACAGAGATGGAGCATGAGCAGGGGAGAGGGGCAGAGAGAGGGAGAAGCAGACTCCCCACTGAGCAGGGAGCCTGGCGCCAGGCAGGGCTCAATCCCAAGTCCCTGGAATCATGACCCGAGCCAAAGGCAGATGCTTCACCGACTGAGCCACCCAGATGCCCCTCACTCTGTGACTTTTTAAAGCTATAAATTCTAATAGGATCACTGGCACTTTTCTGACAGTCAGTACAGACCAAGTTTAAGTAAATAGCATGTTTCAAGGGCCATGTGACATGCAATGTTGCTATGGTCCCAAGGTGCTGGCTTGCTCCTAATCTACTAGGACAGCTGTCTTCTCTCCCGCCCCTGCCCCTCGTTGCTAGCAGGCACGCTAGGTTATAGCAGAAAACCATACTGATGACTCCATGTTGGCACTAATTGTACATAGACTCCAAGGCCAAAATCAGAAGTGCTCACATCTGTGGGAAACATAAAGTCTGCAAAGGTCCCGCTCAACCACGGGACAGTGCACCCTTTTGGAGCAAAGATAGATTATTATTGTTTTCATTGATAACTTGTGGGGGTGCCTGGGAGGCTAAGTCAGTTAAGCTTCTGCCTTCGGCTCAGGTCACGGTCCCAGGGTCCTGGGATTGAGCCTCGCATCGGGCTCCCTGCTCAGCGGGAAGCCTGCTTCTCTCCCTCCCACTCCCCCTGCTTGTGTTCCCTCTCTCACTGTGTCTCTTTCTGTCAAATAAATAAAATCTTTAAAAAAAAAAAAAAAAAAGAAGAGTATTATCATGACCTAAGGTAGAGAACTATTTCTTAAATAAAACACAAAGTGCTGGGCGCCTGGGTGGCTCAGTTGTTAAGCATCTGCCTTTGGCTCAGGTCATGATCCCAGGGTCCTGGGATCGAGCCCCGCGTTGGGCTCCCTGCCCAGTGAGGAGTCTGCTTCTCCCTCTCTCTCTGCCCCTCCCCTGCTCGTGCTCGTACGTTCTCTCTCTCTCTCAAATAAATAAAATCTTTTAAAAAAACAAAGAGGGGGGCCTGGGTGGCTCAGTCGTTAAGCATCTGCCTTCGGCTCAGGTCATGACCCCGGGGTCCTGGGATCGAGCCCCGCATTGGGCTCCCTGCTCAGCGGGAAGCCTGCTTCTCCCCCTCCCACTCCCCCTGCTTGTGCTCTCTCTCTCTGTCATATCAATAAATAAAAATAAAATCTTTAAAAAATTGGCAACTCTTGTGAATCAGCTATTGGTAAAGTAGGGCTGCCATCGTACATTGCTGGTACAGAAATGTCCTGACAATACGGCAAAGAAGTAGGAGATTTGGATATATACCCAAAGCATTTTATATTACAGTTCTTTAAGGTATTCAACTATGAAAAATTATTGGAATACATGGATTAGAAATATTGTTAGAAATAACGAGAAATTAGATAACTAATTTTACTTTATTATTTCAGATTTTCCATATTTTACTTTGGGTTCTATGACAAAGTCATTCATTAACTTTCTTCAGACCTTTTTGTGTGTTTCTTTTAAGTGAGGACATTACAGTAAGTCCCATTCTATTCAGTCTATGAAGAAATGAATACATCTGAACTTTTTAGTGAATGTGCTGATTACTTATTATAGTTCTACTGAATGCATCGGTATTTTCTAAATATATTCTAGATTCTGGATTACAACACTCATTCATGTATTAATCCTCAAGTGCTCCACGTCTTCCTATGTGAGTCCGACAAAATAAGGGAAGTTTGACACAGTAACACATTCATTCTCCTTCTTTACTAGGTAAATAATCCCTTTATATGCCTAGGACTGGTTGTAGATTTCTTATCTGCAGACTTGAGTCATTTCTCTTCCTTCCAAAGGCTGATTTCCCGCCTTTTCAACCCTTTCCAACATTCTAAACTTGCTCAAGGCATGGAACCCAAAACTGAATTTATATTGAAGTGTCTGCTCACTGCTTTTTTTTTTTTTTTAAGATTTTATTTATTTATTTGAGAGAGAGAGAGAGAACAAGAGAGGGGAGCGGGAGAGGGAGAAGCAGACTCCCTGCTGAGCAGGGAGCCCGATGCGGGACTCGATCCAGGGACTCCAGGATCATGACCTGAGCCGAAGGCAGTTGCTTAACAAACTGAGCCACCCAGGCGCCCTGCTCACTGCTTTTTTAAAGCTATAAATTCTAATGGGGTCACTGGTACTTTGACGGCAGTTCATATAAGCCAGGTTTAAATACATGGTGTGTTTAGAGGACCATGTGACAAGCAATACTGCTGCCTTCCCAGGTTGCCTGGCTGATGGTCTACAAAAGGAACTTCATCTACTCCTGTCCTGACAGCTATGTCCATTCATGGCTGAGACCTGGAGGTAGTCTCCATGAAAGAAATTCTTTCCTTTCCAATGTCCATAGCAGAGCTCTCGAAGTCTTTGTCACTAACATGAAAATCTGGTTACTACGGCTCCTTGAAAAAGATCTTTCTTACACTGTAAGAAATGGCTGTTCACTGTAAGCTTAATTCACCTACTACTACTATCATCTTCATATTCATTTCTAAGTGTATGGTGAAACAGTTTGGGAAAGGTATGAATTAGTGTAATTTGTCTGCCAAACCTTTTTTAGCCAAAATCTCAGCCAAAGCAGTGTATCCATTTTTTAAAATATTTTATTTATTTATCTGAGAGAGAGAGAGAGAGCGGGAGATAAAGCATAGGCAGAGAGGAGACGGAGAAGCAGGCTCCCCAAATAAGCAGGGAGCCCAACTTGGGACTCGATCCCAGGACCCAGAGATCATGACCTGAGCCAAAGGCAGACGCTTAACAGATGAAGGCACCCAGGCATCCCCAGCATGTCCATTTTTAAAAACAAGTACAGAATAAACTCTGCCCTCTGAAGCTCTGCAGACCATCCCGAGCACCGTGCATTACTCCATACCCTGCCTCCTCTCTGCATGGGAACCCTGTCTTCTTGCATCCCAACCCCCACTGTGCCACAGGACCTAAACCACGCTAGCTGTTTGGAAAGAGAGGTTCAATCCATGAAGTGGGCTTTAAAAATCTTATTTCTTAAGGACTTATTTGGCCTCCAATAGAAGAGTTAGCGGATCACCTAGAAGAGGTCCATAGGATTCACTATCTTGGAAGCTTGTCAAGGTTCTGGTTCCAGGCCCTATTCTGCACAGGAGCTGAGAGCCAGGAGGACTGGCTCATACTAACCAAATCACAAGATGGAGCTGTGCAGACCTGAGGCCCATGGGACGAATTTCCAGTAAGCATTCTGAGGAAGGCTTACTCAGGGCGCTGGGACGCAAAAGCGCACAAGCGCTCCTAGCAGGGAAGGCGGAGGAGGAAGGAGCTTCCCGTTTAGTGCAAGCCCATAGGGATAGTCCGTTTCAGATCTTGAGAGGCCCATGTCGACCTACAGATGCAGCCACCCAGGGTGGGAGGAACCAGCCTGTTCAGGGTGGAGAGCGGCATGGAGGAGGAGTCCATGCCTGAAGTCACAAAGTGGAGGTCCACAGATGTGTCCATGCGGTGGTCTAGGAGGGAGAGTGATGGTGACACGATGATGGTGGCGATAGGAATCAGGAGGTGTGAGCAGGTATTGGAGATATGTAGAAGGTGGACTTGGAGCTTAAACAGTTGTGGGAGGGAGCAGAAGGAGGTGTCAGGTCTGACTCCGGGATTTCTCACTCCTGCCTCTCCGCTGTGGACCTGCAGCGATTAAGAGGTTAGAGAACTAAAACCGAGACATTCCAGAGACCATTCAAGAGAAACCAGATGCTTGAGAGAGAGAGAGAAAGAGAGAGAGAAGGACACACAGAGAGAAAGATGCTTTGGAAACCAAGATTTCAGCTTCTGTTTTTCAGAGGACCACTGACCCATCACGGGAGTGGAAGATTGTCCTGAGAGAACGCCTGGAGGAAAGTTTAGAACAGGAGCATTTGGGGAGTGGCCGAGGAGACAACAGTGACAAGTGCAGATGGGGAGGCGTGGCGGGGAGTGGAGAGCTGCAGTCCCACCAGGATGGCAGGAAGGAGCTCTGTCGGTAGCAGTCAATGCTGCCAAGAGGTCAAGTAAGACAATAGTCCACGTTAGCAGCTGGGTTTACCATTAGAGCAGCCAACTTGCTTAGAAAGAACGGCTTCTGTGGAGTGGTTGGGGACTGACGCCAAATCAGGGAAAAGAAGGTGAGACAAGGAAGCGGGGGCAAAGCCAGGCAGCTGGGAATGAGGAGGATGGGGGAAGGAGAAACCGAGTTGGCTTTGTATCCCGTGGAAAGCTCTGGAGACACAGGGACAAATGCTCTGCTCGCTGTTTGTTTCCTCTTTGGATGGAGCTTCTCTATTTACGAAAGCTCCATAAAGTTGCTTTGCTTTTCTGTCATCTGTAGCATCTCATGTGTGTCCATAGACCTCCACAATAACACACTGGCCCAGCCACACCCCTTCTTCTGACCGGCCCCCTGTCCTGTGCCGAATGAGCCCGGGGCTTTGGAGTGGTGGTGAGCATGGTTTGGGTGGACTTCAAAATGTAGGGCAGTGCCAGGAAGCCAGGGGAGTTCTGAAGTTCAGGGGAATAGACCACGTGTTATAATAGGATCCCGAAGTGGGTCACCGACAGAAACTGGAAGACATTTGCATCTTATTTTGGAAACAGAGCCAAGACATAGCCCTGGAGGACAAGGTGTGCTGACATTGGAGGATCAAGAAGCTTGGTGCTCAGTGCACTGTCCATCCCTTAATATATTCCGCAGAAGCCTTAGCTCATCGTTAGGCAGGGGTTTGTTTTCTTGTTTCCCTTGCAGAATACATCAGTATTTCTGATTTCTGGGTGCAATGTGCTTTAACGAGACATGGACACAAATAAAGAAGAAAGCAGACGTTGAGACACAGGACATTTATTTTGACTTCTGCCTCCATTTACAATCGCAACAGCACGTGGCGTGCATCAAAGTGCACAAGCCCGGAGGCACTTGCTATAGCCAACTATCGCTTACATAACCAATCATTTCAGCCTCACACACGCAAAACTCAGGCCAGGAATGCATTAGAGCTGACAGGAAAGAATCTAATAAAATGTATCAACACGTGTTATAAATGTAGAAAGAAGCCGTCCTTGCTAATACTTGGGGAAATAGGTAAGCAACCTCCTAATACGAAGATGACAGCCGTTTTCGATACCTGACATTTTTCCTAATGATAAAAAATTGTAAATAGCATGATATTTTTTTTCAGCAGGCCAATGTATATTTGCAATATAAATCTGCTATCTGGCTCTGAAACATCAATATAGATTCGGGAGAGGAAGGCAAGCATATTTAACAGGAATGAGAATCCCCGCTTCTATTGGAAACATTAATCTTATGTGTTTTTGAAAGGCTTTCCACAAGATTAGCCATATCCAAATGGAATGTCCAGAACCAAGAGAAGTAATGAGAACCTGACATGGTTTATGCTTACGGTCATTTATAATGGCAATCCTGTTAACCATGATTATTCAGGACCCCATGCGTAACTTCTAATGAACAAAATGGTGACTATTTTAGGCTCATCCTTCTATCCACGTAAAGCTTTCCCTTCCAGAGCCCGATAGCTTAACATCACTTCCCGTAATTGGGAAGCAAAGAACCCCCCACCACCTGGTCCACCTCTTGAGATTTTCAGCTCAACCACATTTGTGCCATTATACCCAAAACTTCGCTGAATACTAAAAATTATCTTTAAAACACATCACTCTTCATCGTGAGTCTAGAGATGAGTTCTGTAGACCAGGCTCCCTTGGATTGCCTCTCCTCTGCTCTCTTGGCTGTCCTCGCTCACATCTTCGAATAGTCCTGTGTGTCCGGGGGATGTGCATGCAGAGAAGACCTAGAAGCCAGACTGAGGGGCAGGTGGGGTGGCTCACGACAGCTCCCGGTGTGGAATTACAAGAGAAAGTCTCCAAAGCGCAGTCCTGAAGTGAAGTGATTTGTGGGGAGAAAAAGAGGATGTTAGGAATGCACAGCACCTTCCAAATAATGTGGTGCTATCTTAAAACAAGGGCCTGGAAGTCTGGTTGCCATCAACTGTGATCTTTCAAGGCCCCAATTTCCACTTTAAAATGAGAGGCTCAGCAGGACCACCGCTAGAACCTCTCCTCCCTGACTCGGTGACTCCAGAGATGCACACCTGTTCAGGTAGTGGCCACTTCCCGCATCCTCCAGGGGAGCTCCAGAGTTCCTAGTGGAAACAGTGGGTCCAGCTGTCGAGACCTGAATGCCATTCGTTTGCTACTATAATCTCTCCTCGCTTGTTTTTTTTTTTTTTTTTGTAAAAGATTTCCCAGACACATCTCAAAGCTTTCCTGGGGAATGAATAACAAGTGAGAAAATGGTTTGGGAGAAAGATGGAGTATCGTTACCCTGAGATTCAGTAAAAACGACGTTCTCCTTTAGGCCGTGTTTTTTTTTTTTTTTTTTACTCTTTTTTTTTAATGTTATGTTAATCACCATACATTACATCATTAGTTTTTGATGTAGT